>NW_020201294.1:33149-35555 GCF_001531365.2 Cynara cardunculus var. scolymus | reverse complement strand
CTCACTCAGATATGGTTGTCCTCTTGGGTAGGTATGTCGGTTTTGACATTCCATAGAGGTATTTCTGATAAGCACTCAGTCCCTCCTAAAATAGCACATTATGCACATTTGATCACAAAGGTTGATCAAAAAATATTATTTCTTTAAAGCACAATGATCAGATAAAAATTTTCATCAAAAAATTTGGCTTTAAGCACAATTAATGAAAGAATTATGCGACAACGACTCGATTATTCAGTATATACGCGAGAAATGAATGAAGATCTGTAAGAACAAGTTTACAGATTCTGATATTAAAAAAAAATGAACGTATATGAATCAATGTAAAAAAATATCAGAAAACAAAATTGAATACAAACGAGTGTATTATCACAGAAAATGATTTTCGTATTAGAGACGTGATAATAACAGTTTGAAGAATAGCTGAAACAGGTATTGGAATTATGTACGACGAGAAAATACGCAAGTAAAATCTCTAGAAATACCTGTTCAGAAAATGTACTCGTTTCAGAAAACATTTCCATTTCCAAAAACATTTATTCAAAATTTCTAGAGACTCCCCTTAGAAAACATATTTAAGTAATGATTCAGATAAGCTCAAAAAATAAAAATAAAAATTGAAGAAAACTTTTTAAGAACGGGTTCTAAACTGAGTGTTTAGAAACCACACTCGGTAAATCACGGGTCCTGAACTGAAATGTTCAAAAGCCTCGTTTGGAATAAATTACAACTCCCCCTACATTGGTGTATCATTGAAATGATATTATGATCAGCACAAACTTGACACACCTGTAAAACCAGATTAAGTAGATTTTGGTACCCAAACGAACTTGGGTCCTATTTTGTTAGTATATGGTTGAGGTATGTTGTAATTACCAAACCATTTCTTTCTATAGGATGTATTCTTTTCAGCACTATTAACAGGATGACCAGGAATAAAATATGAACCGTACCAGAAATTTTGATCATACCTGTTCTTACCTTTCGAATTAGTCAGATATCTGTTGTTTGTACTCCATCTGTTATAGATCTTCTTATTCACAAAATATGTTGAGTTACATGTGGAGCACATGATTCTTCTCTTGCTAAGATGAATCAAATCAGAAATGGATTTCACAAAGCAAGGAAGATTGTTAGTAATAACAGAGTTCTGAGATAAAACAGATTCAGACTTATTGACCCAAATGCTTTTAATCTTGGAAGAATAATTGGGTGATCCGATGACATATCCTTGATAATACTGATTAGAAGAACGAGAATAGTTCTTAGAAACAGTAGATTTAGGACTACTTGAATAACTGTTCGAATTGGAACAATCATAAAAGTTAGTTTTACACTGTGATTGAGAACCAGTTAAGCTTTTAGCACACAGAAAGTCTTTAACTTTTTGTAAAAGCTGGTCTCTTTCAGCAGCAACTAAATCATATTTCTTTTTTAGTTCAGTTCTCATCTTCATTTCAGTTTCAAGGTCTGTCTTTAGATCAGACAATTTCTTTACAGTATCCAAAAACTTACCTTCTAAGTCCTTCTTTGACTTTTCAAAAAATCTCCATTCTTTTTCAAATTTAATTCTCTCTTCGTTTGAACTTCCTTCTCATTTTCTGAAGCAATGTCAAGCCATTTCTTTTTCTCTGTAAGTTCTTTTGCAATTGCAGCATTTTTCTTGACAGTGTTTTTCTTTTCAAGAATAAACACTCTCTTCTCTTCATCTAATTCTTTCCTTTTCTGAATAATGATGTCCGACAATTCCAAATTCTTTCTTTGACATGCTTCTTCATACTCTTTCTTCTCTTTATCAAACTTGGATCGTTCCAAGATGATAACTTGTTCAAAATCTGATATTTGTTTTGAAAGCAAAGTGACATTAAGCTCTAATATTTTTATCTTGCTTTCAAACAGTTTTCTTTCAGCATCAAATCTCTTTTCAGTTTCTAAAACCTTTTCTTTCTCGAAATCCAGTAACTTCCTTACATCAAACAATTCACTTTCATATCTATGCATTATAGTTGTTAAGTCCTCAATCTGCTTGTTTAACCTAACTGTCTCTTCTGGATCAGCACAAGTTTTCATCAGATCACTCAACTTTTCTTGCAAAACTTTCTTTTCTTCTTTCTCTCTCTCAAGATAGCCAGTCAGAAGTGTTGTCCATGAGACGTTCTTGTTAAAATCTGAATCTATTTTATCATACTTCTCTTTAAGCTCACGGTATTTTCTAGCATAAAAAAACTGCCATTTCAAAAAATAGATTGATCAGATATAGGATCTATGCAGTGAAATCAGTAAAAGAAATCAAAGACGATTAAGCTCAAAAATGTTATGTCCCAGATCTGACAGTAGAACGATTTACACTAGAAGTTTGTAAGAGAAAGTAAACAAGAAGATTAAACAGAGAAATAGCGGCTGCTT
>NW_020201294.1:31397-32668 GCF_001531365.2 Cynara cardunculus var. scolymus | reverse complement strand
CAGAAGCTCTGTAGTCTTTGAAAGACGCTCTGGTCTCCGTAACTCTTTAGCACAGAGGCTAGTCTTATAGACTTTAGACGTTTTGGCGCAGAAACTTCTTCAATTCATCTTCTAGGCCCCGATTGCTTAATAAAACTTCTTCAAGGTTATCATTAGCTTCAGAATAAAGCTAACAATCTCCCCTCAAAGTTTTATGAAGCAAGCATCTTCATGAAGTCTTCTGATCTTTTCTCCTTTTCTTCCTTGGCAGAAGCTTTAGTGTGTTTAGACGGAGGAAGATGACGGCACACCGACTTGCTCTTATTTTGACAGCTCAGGATTGCAACTTCAAACTCCCATCTGATTGTAGCTCTGTGGTCTTCATTTTCATCTCTTGGTTCTCATTAGATTCACCGTGACTCTTCAGCACTACTGATTGTACGATGTGCAGCTTTAACCTGCTTACAACCCAACACAGACTTTGAAGAGCAGGACTGCTATTCCACACAGAAGTAGCAGAATCATCCTTAAAGGGACAGAAAAGTGTGTGGATTACATGACAAAACAGTGCAATCAGTCTTAAGACAGTGAATCTATCAAAAAAACCGCAAGATGAGTAAGATTTCAGCATTAGAGCTAAAACAGAGACAAACACTTTTAGAAATTAAACTAGGAGAGTAGATTTTTACAGTGAAGCACATTAACTTCAAGAAACAGCTGGTCAAGAACATTCACTGAGCAGCTGTTGAAGATTTTAAGAGCGAGAAATGAGTAGAAACTGCCATAGACGTGAAAGATTAAGTGTTTACAAACTAGAGAAATAGTAAGCTGATACAGATTCAGAAACCAAAATAAAAGAGAAGATGAAACTAAACTCATAAAATTGCCTTAGGCTAAGAAAATCAAAAACATTTGCTTGGCGCCTTTGCGCAGATTTGACTCTAACAGAGCAGAAAATAGTCGACTGTTTCCAGGAAACTCACAGATCTGAAAGATCTAAGAGCAAAACAGGTTCGAGTTCATCCTAAGAACAAATCYCTAKAAAAAGAATTTGAAAAGACGTTAAGCAGTAGATGAATTGACGAGTTTCTGGGTTCGAAGAACAGTTGAACAGCAAAAGTTCAAGATAGAGTTTGTTTCAAGAAAATCGAACTACTTCTGACAGATCGTATCGATTAAGAAATCGATTTGGCTTTGATACCACATGTTATGTCCCAGATCTGACAGTAGAACGATTTACACTAGAAGTTTGTAAGAGAAAGTAAACAAGAAGATTAAACAGAGAAATAGCG
>NW_020201294.1:24195-31327 GCF_001531365.2 Cynara cardunculus var. scolymus | reverse complement strand
TGCTTTTCATTTATTGAAAATAGAAATTACAAACTCTCAAGAAACCCTAATCGACTCTCATATGATTTTGAATCTATCTATTACAAAGAGAATTCTCTTGATGCTCTTCAATATGTGTTTCTCTATCTGAAACACTCTATTTATAGGCAATAACCCACGAAACCTGGATAAGTTTGACGCTATCTAGAACAGGAATAGCCTTATCCAGAATAAAGAATCTGAAGATAGTCGTCTAAAAGATGACAGAGGACGGCACAGCTAGAGAGTCTCTTGTCAAATATAACAGAGGCTCTGTTTAGCATCATCAGAGGCTCTGTGAGCACTCACAGAAGCTCTGGTCTTCACAGAGGGGCTCTGGTCCAAGGGACTAAGAGTCCAAGAACTCTGGTCCTTACAGAGCCTTGCAGAGGCTCTAGTTACCACAGAAGCTCTGTAGTCTTTGAAAGAGGCTCTGGTCTCCGTAACTCTTTAGCACAGAGGCTAGTCTTCTAGACTTTAGACGTTTTGGCGCATAAACTTCTTCAGTTCATCTTCTAGGCCCCGATTGCTTAATAAAACTTTTTCAAGGTTATCATTAGCTTCAGAATAAAGCTAACAAAAAAGAATAACAGAAAAACACAAAAACGGATGAGAATACAAAAAATCAGCGAAAAACTGTCAAAAATCAGTAAAAAACAGTCAAAACTTTTGAAAACAGTTAAAAACAGTCAAAGATAGTTTAAATTTAAAAACACAAAAACACAATTTAATTTAAATTTAAAAACACGAAAAAATTTAAAAACACAAAAACGATCAAATCTTGAAATAAAATGATCAAATCACAAAAGTTTGTGAATAACAAAGATTCACAATTCAATTATGAGCATTTTGATAACGATTTAAACTCAAAAACACAAGATTTTAAAAAAAATCGGATCAAACTTAAAAAAAATTAAGAACACGAAGAACAAAAAAAATTCAGAAAATTAATCTTCAAAGATCTTCAAATCTGATTTCTTCTTCTGATTTCTTGCACACATTGCTCTGATACCAATTGTTAGTCCCTATGATGATCAATCTTCAATCTTCAAGTAATAATGCATGGCAGAATCAGATTTAACAATCAAGAACATTGAGAGGAGATTTGAGAGAGAAAGTCAAAATAGTCAAAGCTCTATATTTCTCAAATGTATACGTATCTTTACAAAATGAACCTCTCTTCTTACAATTACAAAGACATTACCCTATTTATAGGGTCAAACCTCTAAACATAGTCAAAGTCAAACATGCCTAATAAAAGTCAAACATGATGACTTTTACAATTATAGACAATATTTAACTTTCAAGACGAATACAATTTAATACTGATTTTCAGTCCTAACATTTCATCAGAAGTTCATTGGTGTGAAGCTTCTGAGGAAGAATCTCCCTTTCTTTTTGGAAGAAGTCTTTGAGAGCAACTGAGTTAAGCCTTTCTGCCTCAAATTCCTTTAGGGTCTTTACATTCTTTTCTAAGTCCCTAGTTATTTTCTTGTTCAGGTCCAGAAGATTTTCTTCCTCTGATTTTTTGAGAGATGCGATACGAGACTTTTCTTTCTCAATTTCAGCTTTTTCTTCGGTTAGGAGATTAATCTCTCTCTTGTAGAAACTGACTTCTTTTTCCGCTTTTATTCTTTTTGATTTTTCAAAATTTAATTTTTCTTTGAGCTTTAGAAAATCTTCAGATAGTTTCATAACCCTTAACTCTAGCTTTGATGGAGCAGAGTTGGTTTCATCGATGAAAGAGTCCCATACCTGTTCATCAGAGTCAGAGGCGGATTCTGCATTGGACGTGGCCATGAGACAAATGAGTGCCTTGTCTTCTTCATCAGACGAAGAATCAGACACCCAATTTTCCTTTTCAGCCATCAGGCTTCGCTCCTTCGGATTGTACTTGTATTTATTCTTATAGTAGTCTGCATCCTTCACCAGGTGTCCTCTACATTCTTTTGAGAAATGACCTATCTTGCCGCATCTGTAGCAGCGAAGATCATTTTTTATTCCGTCTATGTCTTCTCTTCTTTCTTCTCTTTCTTCATTTCCCTCTCTTCTTTCTTCCCTCTGATGGAACTTCATCGGCTTTTACTCATAAGAGGGCTGGAACTTCTCCCTTCTGGAGTCTCTTCTTTCAAATAGCTTCTTAACAAACTTTTTCAGGAACTGTTTTGTTATAAAGGCCAGAGACTTGGCAAAGGCTTTGAGATCATAATCAGAGTCAGATGTCTCATTTTCATATTAAGACTCTACTACCATTGCCTTCTTTTTCCGCCCGTGGTCTCTGGTTGAAGTCCTTGAAACATTATTTTCTTCTATAGCAAGGACAAGAGTTCCACCGATGGACATTTTTCTCTTCATTATGTCATCTTCTTGTGCAACAAGAGTTCCATAGACGTCATGAAGTGACCAACTGTCTAAGTCCTGATTTGCTTGGAGGGACATCGACAGTTGAACCATTCATCACCAAGACTCTTAAGAAATAGAACATTATTTTCTTACTTCGTCCTGGAGATGTCGTTTCGACGACATTGATTGATCATTGTATTGAAACGATCATATGTCTTATGAATCGGTTCATCAGCAAGAGCCTTGAAATTTGTAAACTCGTTGAGGTATTGAGCCTTACCATTTTTCTTCGTTTTGGCACCTCCTTCTAGTTGACTAGCCAGCTCGTCCCATATCTCCCTTGCGGTGGTGCATGCATTGAGGGATTGAAAAATTTCATAGGGAATGGCCATTATGATGAGTCTTTTAGCTTTTATATCTTCCTCGACTCGCTCAAGATCATCTTCATCCCAATTCTTCTCGTCCTTGGGCATGGAGTATACAGCAACTTCTGTTGTTGTGCTCGTTCCTGGGACTCTGGGAACAAGAGTCTGAGGAATGTAGGGACCCTCCATAACAGATCTGAGGAGATTCCTGTCCATCCCCTCTAGAAAACCTACACTATATACAGAATTCCAGTTGGCCTTATGAAGATTTTCAAGAGAAAAAGTACGCTTTTTAGAGAAGATGAGTATGAACTCAAAAAATTGATGGTAAAAACGAATTGATAGATTTTAGATATGATTGATTTGATTGAAAAACAGTCAATTGGCTCTGATACCAATTGTTGATCCAGATCTTTCAATAACACTAATATTTAAGTTATGAATAACCTAAATATGTCGTGTGGATGAATAACATGAAGAACACTCAAGAACACAAGATGAATATTTAAGAATATATTGAGTGCTGAATGATTCACTTTATTCCAAATGATTGTCTAAAAAGCATAACCGATTACAAGAGACCTAACGCCTATTTATACTAGAAAGCTAAATAAGGATATTACTATCTATGGAAGATATTATGCAAATCTCTTACAAAAAGGAAAGCTTATCTAGACATGGAAAGTAAATAAAAGCAAAGTAAATCTTTTGGAGAATCCAACTGTCGATTAGTCATCTCCAATTGTCTTCTATGGGGCGTTTGTAACAACTCTGCACTTTTGGGTTTCCAGGTTAGGACCTTATTTCGGAATCTTCATTAGAAAAACTGAGTCTTTTAGGATTAACCTTATTCAGAGTATGATCTTGAAGAGGTCGCCTATTCAATCAGAGGCTCTGGCGTCAGCCACAGAGGCTCTGATGGTAGCCACAGAGGCTCTGATACTATCTACAGAGGCTCTGTTGCCTCTTCGCAGAGAGTCTGTGTTTCTTCACAGAAGCCCTGGCGTCTTCTCTTCACAGAGACTCTGTNAGCCCTGGCGTCTTCTCTTCACAGAGACTCTGTGTTACTTCACAGAAGCTCTGGCGTCTTTTCTTCACAGAGGCTCTGTTGTCTTCTTTCTGAAGCGCTGGTTGCCCATGCTTGGATCATTTCAATACGGCAGATGGTCTTGTTCCAGACTTGGACATTTTGGTTATTTTATATTTTTGGGCTTTAAATTAAGGAAATGTATAAGCCCTTGGGCTTGGGCCTTTAGAGGCCAGCCCACTACTTTTCTAGAAACCTCATATAAATACCCCTTCCCTTTTAAAAACTCTTAATTATTCAAAAACTCTAGCCTTTTCTCGTCCTCCCTCTCTAAAAAGTTCATCACCTTCAAGCCGAACTCTTCTCCCTGCAAGCGTAGGATTGCTGCTGTGTTTGGATTGTTCTTTTCTGCCTCATCTTCAAAATGGTATGCTCCTAAAATCATCTATACCTCTTTAAAGTGTTCAAATTCCTATTTTCTCTTCCTGCTCAACTCAAGTTTCGGAATTTAAAGATGGTGAGATTATCCATCGAAGACATGCATAWGTCWCCATCAGATGATAATCTGTGACCCATAAACSTTTTTAATCCCAAAAGAGAAKAAGAGAGTTCTTACATTCTAGGAACCGATTGCACCTTCGGGTGACYTRARTCTTGCATGCATCTCTAAATCAAATCTTTCTTCTTGTAGCTTTCCGAGATCTAAAGACTCCCAATTGTTTTCTTTTCTTTTCTGAATCTTACTCAAGAAATGAGAWTYTGGGGTATTTTYTGTCTCTATTCTTGGAWTTTTAGAGTCAAAACCATCCCCATTTGCTACCATTCTTGGGCATGCAACCGGATTTGKGGAAGTGTGCGACTYGAGGATTTAATTGTTCTTGGGAAGGGTGTTAAACCCACCCAAAATCTTCAATTACCATCAGATGGCGGCTRTCATCATTTGTTTTGAAAGGGCATTAAATGATGTCATTATTTGAATTTTTGGAGATAWTMGTTAAGGCTAATGTTTAAGCGTCTRCTACATTGGTATTAGTATCTGGCGGATTGCTTTGRAAAYAKTTTTACCCAACTTAAGTTTTGGAGGGTTAGAAGTTCTTATTAAGTATTGGTCGCTCTGTCAGGAAGGCTGAGCAGGTGATAGCTGACCTCGTAAGGAAACAATTGTTATTCGCCAAACAGTGAGTTTCACGGCCCCCTTTTTACCAATTTMTCGTTTTGGGGTGRAAAGCATGATTATTGAATATTTGATAGATTTATATCGTTATATGAATCTTGTTATGAGTATTTAAATGTATACATTATTGATATGTTGAGATTGAAAGACCCCGTTTATTTCCACTACTATTAATTCATTTTTGAACCCATGATTCTTGTGGATGGCGCTATTTGATTGTTAAACCCACCCTTTTTATTAACAAGTAGGGGTGCACTTGGTCATTAAATTTTGCTCTACACATGTGACCCGAAGTGGTCACCGCTGAGGTAGTCCGGTAGGAGTTCTACACATGTGACACGAAGTGGTCACCGTTGAGGTAGTTCGGCATGAGTTCTACACATGTGGGGTTTAGTCCCACCGCTGAGGTAGTTCGTAAATATGATTTACGCATGTGGTTCGCTACCACCTCTGAGGTAGTTCATGGGGCGTTTTTAGGTTTGTAGTGGCTCAACAATATAAATCATGTGTATGACGTTGTTTTTAAAATATTGCTCATAAATTTGTAGCCAAGATTGATGCATTTAAAATTATTTTATGCATATAAAACMTGTGAACTCACCAACTCTTTGTAGTTGACTCTGTTTTATGACATGCTTTTCAGGTACTAAGTAAGTTATGTGGACTCGGGGAGCATTACTTGGATCACATCGATTAAGACAGTTTTTTTTTATTATATTCGAAAATACTTTTGTAACCTTGGAACACTGTTAAGTCGGTGAACTAATTATTAAGAATCTTTGTAAAATGTGTTTCTCTTAAACTGTTGCCAAGACTCGTGTCTGTTAGCATCCCGTGTTTCCGCTTTAGCGGGGTGTGACAGATTTGGTATCAGAGCCTCGGTTATAGAGAACGCTGGTTTTTCTTTAAAAACCATCGACTATAACTAAAATGATTTCTAAACGATTTTCAATCATGTGTTTAAAGCGGGCCTTGTTGTTACACATCGGTTAAGTAGAGTCTGATCACCTGTGCTTAATTTATGTGTAATAATAATAAAAAAACTTAATCGATCTGATTAGAGGTATGCTCTAGTTGTGACACTATTATGAAAAGCATGAGCTTAGTCCCACTTTTGCGAATATCTGTTTCCAAGGATTAGAGGCACTGGTCAAGAAGACCGGAAACAATGAAGTTGGAATCATTACCTTTGCAGAGGTTCTGATCCCATTAGCAGAAGCTCTGCCATAAGTGAATAAGACAACCAGAGGATCCATGCATGTGATACATGAATGATAGCATAGGGGTTGCCACAGAGGCTCTGGTCCCACTACCAGAGGCTCTGGTTGGAGCAAGATGTATGATTAGAGAGTCGTTGAACCCTTAGTAAATCTAATGAAAATTGCACCAGAAGCTCTGGTCGACACTCTGTGTACAGAGGCTCTGGCCTCGACACACCAGAAGCTCTGGTAGACACTCTGTGTACAGAGGCTCTGGCCTCGACACCAAAAGCTCTGGTAGGTATCTTGTGATCGGAGGCTCTGGCCTCAAAAACTCTGTGAGGAAACAGAGGTTCTGGTTTCATTAACAGAAGCTCTGGTATAGAACTCAGGTGTTGTCTAAGGATTCTAGCATGATTGTTGATGCTTAGTGTTGTTTAGAAGTTACCTCAAAAACCGCTAAGCTCTTGTTAGAGGATATACCTTAGTAACCACGATTATTTATGTCACAGATCCTCTCGATGATGTCTTCAAATTCAAGTGAGTATTCCGTAGACGATTCCGGTTACGTAGTCGGTCGCTCTCAGAGGAACCCAACTCGTAACAAAGAGATAGATCCATATGACCAGGACGCAATTTCTAGTGGCACTGCGGTTGCCCTACAGGTGTCCTGCTTACCCCCAATGGAGCCAATCTCTGATGTTCCGTCGCGAGCCCAGCAAGGACCAAGGACCAGACTCACGCCTCGAAAGAGTGTCCCTGTACCACAGAGGGTGACGTTTGGAAACTCACAGAGGGTCGTTGGAGAGTCATCTCGACCCCAAGGCGGGAGCAGCATGACCCAAATTGTGACTGGAATACCGGCATCATATCCACAAGGGATAAAACCATCGGAGAAGGAATGGGTAAGGAGGATCACGGAGGACACGCAGATGCACCAGACTCGGCTCGGTTATCACCACAACATCCTCAACAACCTATCGGAAATAGTGGAAGCGCATCATCA
>NW_020201294.1:21007-23020 GCF_001531365.2 Cynara cardunculus var. scolymus | reverse complement strand
CAGGGCAATGTAATCAGATGTGATAATTGCAAAGTCCCGCATCGAGGAAATTGCTTTATCTGCCAGAGGTGTCATCTTGGGGGTCACACGACGAAGGACTACTAGAAACGTCTATGCTATGAATGTGAGAGCCCGGATCACATGAGGAACGCTTGCCCAAAAAGAAGAACGGGGACAAATATGAGATAGACTCGACAGAACAGTGCGGGCAACTCGGGAAGTCAGGCTAGGGGCCGAGCATTCGAATTGGGAGCCAGAGAAGCTAGAGAGGATCCCAACGTGGTATCAGGTACGTTTCCTCTGAACAATGAATTTGCATCAGTTCTATTTGACTCGGGCGCCGACAGAAGCTATGTGTCATTAAATTTTAGGCAGAAAACCTACTTAAAGCCTCAGAAGTTGAAAGAAGCCCTTGCCATAGAATTTTCCAATGGCCAGAAATTCAAAGCCAGGGATATAATTCCGAACTGCACTTTGAATTTAGCCAATAAGGACTTTAGCATAGACCTTATACCGATTGATCTAGGAAGTTTCGATGTAATTGTAGCCATGGACTGGCTGTCCAGAAACCAAGCCGAAATCATTTGTTCAGATAAGCTTATTCAAATTCCTCAAGAAGGAGTGGAGCCAATAGTGGTCCAAGGAGATAAGTTGGACCACGCGATTAAGCTGGTATCCTGCATGAAGATGAGGAAGTACCTAAAGAAGAATTATCCTACATACTTGGCCCACGTAATAGATGGAAGAATCAGGGAGGTTAACATTGAGGATTTACCCGTAGTTCGGGAATTTTCTGATGTCTTCCTAAAGATCTGCCAGGCCTGCCCTCGCAAAGACAAGTGGAGTTCGGTATCGACTTGACCCCTGGAGCTGCTCCGGTGGCCAAGGCACCATACCGTTTGGCACCCTCAGAAATGCAGGAAATGTCGACCCAACTCCAGGAATTATTAGACAAAGGCTTTATAAGGCCAAGCCATTCACCATGGGGAGCACCGGTATTATTCGTCAAAAAGAAAGACGGATCGATGCGAATGTGCATTGATTATAGAGAACTCAATAAGTTAACCATCAAGAATAGATACCCTCTCCTCAGAATCGATGACCTGTTCGATCAACTTCAAGGAGCAGCCTACTTTTCAAAAATTGATTTGCAATCTGGGTATCACCAAGTGAGGGTTCGGGAAGAGGACATTCCCAAGACGGCGTTCAGGACTCGTTATGGCCATTATGAATTTATGGTGATGCCATTCGGATTAACCAATGCACCGGCCATCTTCATGGATCTGATGTACAGAGTCTGCAGACCCTACCTGGATAAATTTGTAATCGTCTTCATAGACGACATATTAATTTACTCAAGAAGTCGGGAAGACCATGAGAGACACTTGAGGGCAATCTTGGAATTACTTCGAAGAGAGAAGTTGTATGCTAAATTCTCTAAGTGTGAGTTCTGGTTACGAGAAGTTCAGTTTCTGGGTCATGTAGTTAATGAAAGAGGAATTCAAGTGGACCCTATCAAAATTGAGGCTATTAGGAACTGAGAAGCCCCTAAAACACCTACAAAAATTCGTCAGTTCCTTGGATTGGCGGGCTACTACAGGCGTTTCATTGCAAATTTTTCAAAAATTGCACTACCACTTACAGGCTTAACCCAAAAAGATAAGAAATTTATCTGGAGCGAGAAGCAAGAAGAGGCCTTCGAGACTCTCAAACAGAAGCTGTGTAATGCACCTATCTTATGCCTACCAGAGGGCTCGGATAACTTCATAGTCTTTTGTGATGCATCACATCAAGGCTTAGGTTGTGTATTGATGCAAAAGGATAAAGTAATTGTCTATGCGTCAAGACAACTGAAAGTGCATGAAAAGAACTATACTACGCACGACCTTGAGTTGGGAGCAGTGGTGTTTGCTCTTAAAATATGGAGGCATTATCTCTATGGCACAAAATGCACTATTTACACAGATCATAAAAGCCTTCAGCACATCCTTGATCAGAAAATGTTGAATATGA
>NW_020201294.1:11176-19576 GCF_001531365.2 Cynara cardunculus var. scolymus | reverse complement strand
CTATCCACGATACATTCCACGTATCGAATCTCAAGAGATGCCTATCAGATGAAACCCAGGTTTTACCCCTAGAAGACTTGCAAGTTTTTGATCAACTGCATTATGTTGAAAAACCCTTGGAGATTTTGGATAGAAAAGTTAAGCAGCTGAGACATAGTAGAATACCCATTGTGAAGGTCCACTGGAGTTCCAAGAATGGACCAGAGTATACGTGGGAAAGGGAAGACTTCATGAAGAACAAGTATCCCCACCTCTTCTCAAGCCAACCATGAATTGAAGCGCAGACGATTAAATTTCGGGACAAAATTTTTCTGAGTTGGGGAGGCTGTAACAACTCTGCACTTTTGGGTTTCCAGGTTAGGACCTTATTTTGGAATCTTCATTTGAAAAACTAAGTCTTTTAGGATTAACCTTATTCAGAGTATGATCTTGAAGAGGTCGCCTATTAAATCAGAGGCTCTGGCATCAGCCACAGAGGCTTTGATGGTAGCCACAGAGGCTCTGGTGGTAGACACAGAGGCTCTGGTACTATCTACAGAGGCTATGTTGCCTCTTTACAGAGACTCTGTGTTTCTTCACAGAAGCCCTGGCGTCTTCTCTTCACAGAGACTCTGTGTTTCTTCACAGAAGCCCTGGCGTCTTCTCTTCACAGAGACTCTGTATTTCTTCACAGAAGCCCTGGCGTCTTCTCTTCACAGAGACTCTGTGTTTCTTCACAGAAGCCCTGGCGTCTTCTCTTCACAGAGACTCTGTGTTACTTCACAGAAGCTCTGGCGTCTTTTCTTCACAGAGGCTCTGTTGTCTTCTTTCTGAAGTGCTGGTTGCCCATGCTTGGATCATTTCAATACAGCAGATGGTCTTGTTCCAGACTTGGACATTTTGGTTATTTTATATTTTTGGGCTCTAAATTAAGGAAATGTATAAGCCCTTGGGCATTGGCCTTTAGAGGCCAGCCCACTACTTTTCTAGAAACCTCATATAAATACCCCTTCCCTTTTAAAAACTCTTCATTATTCAAAAACTCTAGCCTTTTCTCGTTCTCCCTCTCTAAAAAGTTCATCACCTTCAAGCCGAACTCTTCTCCCTGCTAGCTTAGGATCGCTGCTGTGTTTGGATTGTTCTTTTCTGCCTCATCTTCAAAAAGGTATGCTCCTAAAGTCATCTATACCTCTTTAAAGTGTTCAAATTCCTATTTTCTCTTCCTGCTCAACTCAAGTTTCGGAATTTAAAGATGGTGAGATTATCCATCGAAGACATGCATATGTCACCATCAGATGATAATCTGTGACCCAGAAACCTTTTTAATCCCAAAAGAGAAGAAGAGAGTTCTTACATTCTAGGAACCGATTGCACCTTCGGGTGACCTAAATCTTGCATGCATCTCTAAATCAAATCTTTCTTCTTGTAGCTTTCCGAGATCTGAAGACTCCCAATTGTTTTCTTTTCTTTTCTGAATCTTACTCAAGAAATGAGATTTTGGGGTATTTTTTGTCTCTATTCTTGGATTTTTAGAGTCAAAACCATCCCCATTTGCTACCATTCTTGGGCATGCAACCGGATTTGGGGAAGTGTGCGACTCGAGGATTTAATTGTTCTTGGGAAGGGTGTTAAACCCACCCAAAATCTTCAATTACCATCAGATGGCGGCTGTCATCATTTGTTTTGAAAGGGCATTAAATGATGTCATTATTTGAATTTTTGGAGATAATAGTTAAGGCTAATGTTTAAGCGTCCGCTACATTGGTATTAGTATCTGGCGGATTGCTTTGAAAACATTTTTACCCAACTTAAGTTTTGGAGGGTTAGAAGTTCTTATTAAGTATTGGTCGCTCTGTCAGGAAGGCTGAGCAGGTGATAGCTGACCTCGTAAGGAAACAATTGTTATTCGCCAAACAGTGAGTTTCACGGCCCCCTTTTTACCAATTTATCGTTTTGGGGTGRAAAGCATGATTATTGAATATTTGATAGATTTATATCRTTATATGAATCTTGTTATGAGTATTTMAATGTATACATTATTGATATGTTGAGATTGAAAGACCCCGTTTATTTCCACTACTATTAATTCATTTTTGAACCCATGATTCTTGTGGATGGCGCTATTTGGTTGTTATACCCACCCTTTTTATTACAAGTAGGGGTGCACTTGGTCATTAAATTTTTCTCTACACATGTGACCCGAAGTGGTCACCGCTGAGGTAGTCCGGTAGGAGTTCTACACATGTGACACGAAGTGGTCACCGCTGAGGTAATTCGGCATGAGTTCTACACATGTGGGGTTTAGTCCCACCGCTGAGATAGTTCGTAAATATGATCTACACATGTGGTTCGCTACCACCTCTGAGGTAGTTCATGGGGCGTTTTTAGGTTTAGTAGTGGCTCAACAATATAAATCATGTGTATGACGTTGTTTTTAAAATATTGCTCATAAAATTGTTGCCAAGATTGATGCATTTAAAATTATTTTATGCATATAAAACCTGTGAACTCACCAACTCTTTGTAGTTGACTCTGTTTTATGACATGCTTTTCAGGTACTAAGTAAGTTATGTGGACTCGGGGAGCTTTACTTGGATCACATCGATTAAGACAGTTTTTTTTTATTATTGTATTCGAAAATACTTTTGTAACCTTGGAACACTGTTAAGTCGATGAACTAATTATTATGAGTCTTTGTAAAATGTGTTTCTCTTAAACTGTTGCTAGTCTCTAATCTTCAGTTTCAGTCTTCGACATTTACAATACAAGTTCTTCAGCGATCATTGAACAAACTCAGCGATGGTCGCTGGAACTGAAAAGACAGAAACATAAATACAACGTTTAAGTGAAAATGGTTTATCATCAAATCACTGAGAGAGAGGATCAACAATCTCCCCCTATTTGATGATAACAAGGAAACATAAAGAAAGTTGTCTTATCAAATAATAGTAAGGAAATGTTACATATAAAGTACATGTCCCTTTTTACTATTGTGGGATCTTTTTCAGTTAGTCAGTCTCAGCTTGAGAATTTTTCTTAAGTTATATCTAAGAAAATTACAAGTATGGAAACTGAAACTAAAAGCTTATTCTCGGACTTATAGATTGTCAGTGAATATGAAAAGTAACACTAGAATTCATAAACTTGTGTCCCTATTGCTTTTTTCAGGGATCTTTTTTAGTGAAGTACATGGAATACTCATTTTATTAATCATTAGAAATATTACAAGTATTACAGTACATGTCTAGTGGTTACAGATTATAAGTACAATCACTGAAATTAGACATAGTACAAGAAGTTTCACGGAAAAGTGGATTGTTGTTACAAAGAGAAACTATTCTAGAACACTTAGATATATTTAACCAGGTACATCTGCACCAAGGTTTCTTCGACGTAGGAATTCCCTTCGTATATTCAGATCTACGACTTTTCCAGGCATGCTATCATCTATCCAGAGCAAGAGGTAAACCAGATGACCTATTGGACATAGATGTAGCTCTGACATTCTTTGACATCTGACTTCACCTTCATACTCAAGGAATATAACTCTTATGTCAGGTTTAAAATACATAGAGTTGGGTGTATAGGGACCCTTATCTGGCAAGTCAAGATTCAGCACTGAAATGTCTGTACTCTGGTGACCTTTCAGGACTTCATCTAAGGAGAACCTTGTTTCATGTTCGTTCCTTAGGAATGGCCATCATTACGATCAGAGAGCTTGAGTTTTTTCTTCATACCTTTCTTCAGAGATGGCCTGTCAGGGACCTTGACATACATTGACATCCTTTTGATGAGCTCGCTGATGGTGTCCTCTATAAGTGTCTTGTGTCTCGACTTGGATTGTTGAATGGCTTGTCTATTCTCCATCCATTCGCTGTATCCATAACGGCCTAGGTAAGAAGGGTACTCGGTAACGGCATCAAGATTGTCCCTAGTGATGAGCATAGAGACCAGCGTTCCACCGTCTTTAGAATGTCCGCTGATAATCGGGCGGGGACTGATTCTCTTTTTCAACTTTGCTTCGCTCCATCGCTTGTCCTTTTCCATCAGCTTCAGGTTCTTCTCATGCTCAACTTCTGCAATAGAAAGAAGTTTAGCCTGGTCTTGGATAGCGTTCACCGTTTTCTTGGATTTGTTCTTGGGGAGGACCTTCTCAACTAGTGACTTGGCCAGCTTCAAGCTATCTTAAGTCTGCTTCTTTTGAAGCTCTAGCTCTTCTTCAACCCTCAATGCCTCGAGTCTTTCAGCTTCAGACAAGAAGTCAAACTCACAACCACTAGAGGTATGAAGAGGAATTTTTACTCTAGTCTGGTCGAGTGACTCCTTTAGCTGAGACATCTGCTGGTTGGTAGGAGCACAAGAGACGGGGTGATCAGGTACCCGCTTCAGTTGACCGTAGGTTGTTGATGAAATATGAAGTTAATCGTTTGAAGTAATCACTACCTGAGAGGTAGAGTCTTCAAATAAAGGTTGTTGAAGGATATTGAACAATACCTTCAAGTTTCCTTCTTCAGCGACCACCCTGCCTTTCGACTTGGGGTCCTAGTTCCCTGATGGAGGAGATTCACCTTTTCTTCACTCCCCCTGGGATGCATAATCCCTGAGAGCAACTCCCTTGGTGATGGTTGATGGCTTCTGGTACTTGATGGTAGAGTCATCTTCATCATCATCGTCGTCGCCATCTAGATCACTTCCATAGTCTGGAATGGTAGGTTCATCATGATCTTCATCATCATCATCATCACCAGCAGCAGTGATGGAAGGGACATCATCCCTAGGGGTGGCATCGATATCCTCAGCTGGAGCAGCTTTAGTGGTCGAGATTACAGGAGCAGCAACCGCTTCAGCTCTAGGAGCCTCAACTTCAACTGCAACTGAAGCTGATACTGGACCAACAGCCTGAGAAGGAGATCGGATGATTCACCAGCGTTGGTCCTCATCTCCCCTTCTCTGGCTAATACTTGAGAAAATTGGCAAGAGAGTTTATCCAAGCGCTGACGCTGGAGAACCATTTTCTCCTCTAGCATTTGCAAAGCACTGGGTAGAGTTGTCGTTGCCTCACGCGTGTCATGGAGCTGGGTGCAATCATTGGCAGAGAAAGAAGGAGGGATCACTGGAGCTGGTTGATTGACAACATCAATGATGTGTTGAAGAAGACCTGTCTGCTGATCAGCGATAGCCTGAGCATCGTCAGCCCTGCTGTGAAGAACAACAATGGCATCGGTATTGGCTTGAACAACTTCTTAGAGAGTCTGGAGATGACTCTAAACTTCTTGAACTTCCGCCTGGATAGCAAGGAAGTTTGCATTAAGATCACCCTGGTGGGGGATTTCCTGGTGGACTTCGTTGATCCTGCAGAGGACGGTATCAACAGCTGGAAGGAGAAGTTTGATGTCTGATGACATATCATAGTCATCATCAATTTCTTCATCTCCTCCATCATTTTTCTCTCCCCTGTCCTCTTCCTCTCCCTGAGCATCAGGCTGATGCATCGAAGAAGGACCTGCAAAAGAGGAAGTGTGAGCTAAAGGCTCAAGGTTCGTAGAAAAGAAGGGATAGGAAGATTGAATACCAGAGGGGCCATCAGTGACATCTAAAGGATTGTCACTAGCGTGAGCAAAGATGTCGTCGAAAGCATGGACATCTGTATGCTGATGAGCATCGAGAGGAGCAACCTCAGGTCCAGTGGTGCACGTCTCAATATCAGGAAGGACGGTCGCTGACACATCATCGACATGTGTAAAGACTAAAGAAGGAGGAGAAGAGAAAATGGTCGAGAAGAGACATGGGTGTTCGGCGATGGCAGCGCTGATATTCACACCTTACTGAGGCGGTTGGGGTAGATACCACTGATACGACAATGATGGGAGAAATCACTGAAGAGCTAGGAGGGTTAGCTGAAGACGCCTTGGGGATAAGGCTAGTTTCAATAACTAAAGCCTTTTGAAAGGCTCCAGCTAGAGACGTGGCTGTCCCCTTTTTGGACTTCTTGGCTCTCTGAGGAGAACCAAAAGTTGGTTGAAAGGGTCATTTTCAAGGGGTTTTGGTGGCTTGGCTCGACGCGGGGGGTTTTACCCTTGTCGTGGCCACCGGAGCAGAAGTGGTAGTGATGGACACAATAGAAGTTAATGCCACATTACTGTCCCTCAGCTTATGATCCAGAATCCTGGATCCAAGCTTGAAAACTTGGAGGTTTCCTTTCATGGCGTATAGATCTTTAAAGATCTTGGCAAACACCATTGAAAGAAACCTGGTGTAAAGCACCACCTTTTCTCGTTGGCGCTTGTTCAGCTTAAGCACCATGTCATCGAAAATGACCGCATCATAATTTATATTGCGACGCTGAATCGCAAATACGCCTATGGTTAAGGCGATCCTAGAGGCTTGGTGCTGACCTCCAGTTTTTCCACCTATGCATTGGATGAAATGAGAAAACATGTATTGCCTGACGGTTGACATCCTGTTCTTCTCAATCTTTGTCAAGGACTTGAGAGGGGTGTTGGAGTCCTTCTTCACTCAGCGGTGGTTGGTTTGCTGTCGTAGGGGCCCTTGGGAAGATGGAGAGCCGACCTGAGAGTGGTCACACCAAAGTTCACTTCCATGCGATTGAAAGTGAAGTTTATCTGCTCCACTTGGCGTCCGGGTCTGACTTTGACTTCAACAACTTCAGCAGTGAACCAGAACTGTTGAAGGAGTTCTTTCACCATGACAGGCTCATGGTTGAGTGCGTAACCCAAGGAAGACTTCTTGAGGAAGTCAGCAGCGTCTTGGTAATACGCCTTTGAAGATGGTATCTCCAACAAGACAATGTGGTTGTTGGCCTTGATGGAGATCTCGTCGATGAAGAAGTTGACGTTCTTGGCTGCCATCTGTTTGTATCAACAAGAAATAGAGCAAACAGGTTATTAGAAATAAACCAAGAGTTTTTGGGTAAGAGTATAGAAAAAGTTTTTGAAATAAGTAAAAACTTCTTTTGAAAAATTCTTAAAAAGAGTTAGGGTTTTTCAAGTAGAACGTGTTTAAAGAAACAAGATTATAATCAAGAAAAAGATGATTAAATAACCTTTATTGTTTAATGTATTAATAGAACAAGATTCTTAAAACAGATTAAACATTTCTTACAATAGAAAATAAGAAGGAGAAGAAGATATCGACCTTAGTTGTAAGAGAGAAGAGGTCGAAAGAGCTTTGAAGATTTAGAGGGTTCTTGCTTTGGAGAAATTCTTGCAGAGGTTCGAGTAAGAATTTTGAAAGCGTAAAGAGAAAAGTGGAGAAGAAGTCTCATATTTATAGGTAGGAGGAGAGAGAAGAAATATGAGAGGGAAAAAAGATGACGGTTCGGGAAAGTGGTCATGAAGAAAAAGATACCACGTTCTCATCCATGATTGGATGGCATTAAATAAGGTAGCGTAATGACAAAACCTTTTGCGCGTCTCAAAGCCTCGCGCATAGTAAATAGAGAATGTCGTCATAAAGTGTGATAACTGGATCTTGATTATCACCTGAGATAATAAATACGTGATTATTTGTTACAAAATGTTTATGTGACAGCATGATAAATTGTTATATTTGATCATGCTAGTATGTGAAATTATATGCATAATATGGATGCATGTATGAGATTGGATATGTGTGTGTGCATAATTAATTATGTGCATGATTATATATGTATATGTGTGATGGTATGTATGAAATCAATATCATACATAAGGGATGTATGCATGCATGTGAAGGCTACATGTGGTAGCCGACTTTCCTGATCTGGGAAAGGTATAAAAGGAAAGCTTTAGTCTTCATAACATTTTTTCCTGCCAAATTGAGAGTAAAATGAGCGATTTAAGAGAAGAAAGAGTTGACCGGATTTGATTCTCATCTGCATTTCAGGAAAGTTTTTCCAAAAAGAATTCAAGGTGAATGGTTTAATATTTTAACTTCAAATGTAAAGTAATTCTTTTGGTTTGATTAATATGTATTTTGAAAACTTGTTGTTACCCGGTTTTTACTTAAATCGGACAAAGCATGTCCGGATTATTTTTAAACCGGTCAAGGCATAAGCGGATTAAGCCCTAAACCGGTCAAGTGTTAAGCAGTTTAGTTATAAACCGGCCAAACATTGAGCGAGTTATAAATATTGAACTTATTTAACATTTTTGAACGGAGAAGTATGAATACGACCATGTGGTGACCAGATTATTTTAAATCGGTCAAGCTTTATTCAATATGTTGTTCGGACTTGTTATTTAGACAAAAGTATTGAAAATTACTCTAAGTGTTAAATTGGACAAGTCTTAGGGCGAAGTGTTGTCCGGATTGGGTAAACTGGCCAAGACTTGACCGGAGATGAAGTCTGGCCAAGCCTATGTTGACCGGATTTGTATTATGTCTTGTATGATTGATAAATTGTTATAAAATGGGAATTTT
>NW_020201294.1:2637-11041 GCF_001531365.2 Cynara cardunculus var. scolymus | reverse complement strand
GGCATATCAAGGAGAGGTGTACATTTGATATAAGGGTGGCATTTGTATGTGTGTGGTATGATATAACACTTTCTATTATATCCCTTAAGATTACCGTGGTCTGGAATCTTTATTTCATTGTGATTTAAATATTTAGGATCAAGGTTCTTATTGGAAATCATAGTCTGGATGTTATTGAGGAGAAAATAACAGGTTTTGCCTGACACTTTAAATAAACCTTGTTGATTTGAAAATGTTTAAAAGTGGCATTATATGGAACCTAGTTGGTTCAAAGGTATGTGATTTGAATAATCTGAATGATTGGCATTGAGAAGTGGAAAGATATTGGTAATATGTCCCTATTTGTTATATGTATGAAAAGTTGTTTTTCATAAAGATTTTGGTGATTTTCACCCTGCAATAACATAAATAGGGTATCTCACTAGACCTTTCGGTCTAACCCTCGTTTTCTGATTTTTAAATATGTATTGCAGGAGGTACGGACGGTAAGGGAAAGGGGAAAATGTGATATTTTCCTATATGCATTTCTACATGAAGATCTGTCTTTGATGTACAGTTTAGATTGATGAACGATGATTAGTACAAGAAATGTATTTGAATTTTTGGACCTTGTATTCTGTAATGATAGATTCTTGTACTAAGGGACTTGAATGGTATATAAACATGTATTTCTTCTGTATGAAATATGTGTTACATGCAATGTGTGGTATGGGGTGTTACAGAAAGTGGTATCAGAGCCTAAGTTTAAGGGATTTAGGTATTTAACAGCATGATACCTGGACTTAAACTGTTTTTATTGCATGTTAAGGGTCCCGAACATAGTTAGCTCCATTGAAAATAAATATGATGGGTTAAAAGAACAATGTGTAAGGTAAATTTTAATTATATCTGGCCAGTGTAATTATGAATTTACAGGTACACATCTGAACTTGAATACTTCATTATATTTGGAAATGTGAATATGTAACATCGATATTACACTTAAATAAAAAAAACCAATTGACAGGAATATTTAACCGATCAAAAAAAAAAGAAATTCACCCAAATCCAAGACGGGATACAAATTCTAATTATCTACTAAAAGTTAAGTTTAGTTTGACCGGTAAGTCAAACATCCCTCTAAAATAGATTAAACAACTTACAAACTAAAACTTTTACAAACCAAAAGTCGGGACAATAGTATAACTACCCAACATACAAGTAATAATTACAAACCCGAAACATAAAAAACATACGAAACATGTAACAAAAGTTACTTCCCAACCTTCTAAGTGTCAACCAAAAGCTAACCCACCTTGCCTTTATCTCGACCCGTATCGATTTTTACTGAAAATTTTAAACTTAAGGGGGTAAGCGAATCGCTTAGTGAGTATATATCAAAGCATATAATTAAATGCAATATACATATATTAACGAAAGAATTAGGAGGCAAAACCGTTTAATCTCTAGCTTTCAAATTTTTCGGAACATATCACGTATAGAGTTAACAAAACCATAACGACTCACTGATCCTTAATACGTCAAATGAACACTTACTGATTCATAATTAAACCAGAAATTAGTACTTAACATACCTTACAGTTTGTAATTAAAAATTGAAATCAATGGGTTACATGTATGATTTCGGTACCGGATCAAATCAACGTATCAAGAAGCCATACAACTCACAAAGTACTTAGCGTCAATGACACCATATCGATCGTAATAATTCAGGAGCATGATCAACAAGAGTAGAGTAAATATGTGCACCACACCCCTTCTTCATCTGYTGGGCCCGTGCAAAGTACTCACACCCAACTCCTTACCATTCGGGATACGTGAGTACGATAACCGGTATGACACACCCAACCTCCCTCTCCTTGGGATACGTAGACATACACCATGCTATGGCATATCACATAAAGTAATACCCGTAAATCATGGTTTACCTATAGACAAAAAGAAGGTCTAGAATCCAGACTCGATCGACATCTCGGAATGAACAACAAATACCAATTCAAGACCATGGGACAAGTCAACTAATTTACAGTAAGAAAGCATATTCATATACTACATATAAGTATGAGTTCAATACAAACTCACAGTGTTTCAATGTAAACAACCCAACGCGATAACATCCAATTCCAACCAACAATAGAATTAGACCTTCAGAGGCTCTAAATAGCCTTAATATATCCCCTGGAGTAAACATTTCAAGTATCATTAACAAACTACATACCAATCTCAAGTTATACACTTTTAGACCTTGACTATCCTACTTTCATTTCCCCTGCACAACCCTCTGTTCATCCCATATTTTACCACACTTAGACTCATAATTAGCCAATGACTTCTAAAGACTAAATAAAGTATTCTCTTATAGATTTCTAATTCAACTGACCTCACATTTTTATGATTTTTCTATGATTTATTATGTTATTTAAAACACAGCAGCTCAAAGCTGTCAAAATTCAGCTTTACAGCACAGTACATGTTGCAGTTTTTACCCGTCTTAACTTC
The DNA here is from genome assembly GCF_001531365.2 of Cynara cardunculus var. scolymus. NCBI lineage: Eukaryota > Viridiplantae > Streptophyta > Magnoliopsida > Asterales > Asteraceae > Cynara > Cynara cardunculus. The sequence continues at coordinate 8,542 of NW_020201294.1, read as the reverse complement.
AATTTCACATTTTCATGTCGAAATATTAATTGTAGTTGATTATGTTATCTTTCCAAGGACATGGATCTCATATTCGTACGATTTTTCTTCAATTTTATACAAATTTTTAAAGTCTGCGCAATTACATTGCCATTTCACTCGAAAATCTTCAAATAAAAACCCAAACAGCTCCAAATTTCATCTTTATCATCATAAACATGATACATGACCACATTCTAACAAGAAATACACTTATTTATTAAAATCCATACCTATCATAGTTCCGATTTTACGATATTAGCAACAAAACATAAACTAATCACCATTTAACATCAATATCATGTTATACAACCAGTTTATAACATGAAAATACCAAAACTCGCAACCACATGAAACCCTATACTTCTCAAATTCTTAACAAAACACCAAACAAATAATGAAATGGGTTCAAGATAGTGTTGTACATTTGCTTAATCCTTCAATTTCACCAAAATCTTGTTAAATCTCCTTCATTTTGAGCTTTGAGGAGATTACTATGTGAAAATTGCACCTTCTAGTGTGTGTGAAGGTTCTGGTGTGTAAAATACCATTAAAGAGTTAAAATCTCGTTTTTGTACTATTTTGGTCAACAAGTCAACCTAGTTTGACACAGTTGGCAGATTTAGTCCCTCATGCGTATCTTGGTCGTTTCAACTCTGATTCACACGAAACTTTCCAGATCTCTTAACTAATCTATAAGAAGCTTAGGTATAAAATTTCAGCCTCTAATTCGATCCAGAAGTCCATATTCCAATCTAACTTTGATATTTTTTCACTTATTTACTACAAGAACATGGGTTCCCCTATTTGGCCCTATAATGCACACTTAGACATTTTTTTGTGCACTTTTAGAAAGTTGGATGTTACAGAATACGTGATTATTAACACTAAAATCTACAGATGTCTAGCCGAACCCGAAGATCAGAAAGAATGGCTCATCCAGAATCTGAGGAAAGGGAAGAATCGCCCGTTAGTCTTCCGACTAACACGTCTGGAAATAGAGGTCAGGGAAGAGCAAGGGGACGAGGCAGAGGAAGAAGTCAGTCTCAGGGAAGGGGTCGGACCGATGTTTATTCTGAACATGAAGAATCTCATTCTAGGAATATTCAGGAGAGATCGGTGCCACACTCTGAATATGTAACTAGGGACATGTTGGCAGAAGAAATGGGGAAATTGCGAGAAACTCTAACTTCTATCATGGGAGTTCCAGCCAGGGTAGAAACAGAAAGAATAGAAGTTTATCCCTCAGTACCAGTTACTCACAACAAGGAGGGAGATATTAAAATGTTTTTGGCCTGTAAGCCACCAACATTCTCTGGAGAAAGAGATCCACTGAAAGTCGTGTGCTGAATTAAAGAAATGGAACCAGTATTTAACACCATTTGGTGTCCGAAAATAGATAAAGTTCGATTTGTTGTTTCTGTATTAAAGTCAAATGCTTTGTTCTGGTGGGAAGTTGAATCGTCTGCCAGAATGGATGTTTTACAGACTTGGTCTTGGGTAGAATTCGTGGACCAATTCAAGAACCAGTTTTGTCCTGAGACAGTAGTTAGACAAATGGAAAAAGATTTCCTGAAGGTAGAACAAGGAAATGGAACAGTTCGGGAGTATACTAAAAGACTCATTAAATACTCTCGTTTTGCTGAACATTATGTTTCAACCGAACCCAGAAATATAGAAAGGTATATTTGGGGTTTGATAAGTTCAGAAATCATACAAACATGAAGCAATCTTCAAGAATCATGATGAACATCAAAGATAGAAAGAATATGATCATAGGATGATTAGATTGAGAAAGAGAGAGAGAATTACAGCACTAATCTTGATAATTCTGCTAATGACGATTGTTAATGAAAATTACAAGAAAATCACTATTTATACTAGGAAATAGTAAAGGCTAAACTATTACAAAACAATTACACTAAGAAGAAACTTGAATACAACATTAAGCACTAACTTGAACCCAACAGGGTTTGAAACCCTCAATCAGAGAGTTTGTAATTGCCATGAACCCCAATACCTTTTCATTAACGGTAGATGCGGCTGAAGTGACTGAACGAAATAAAAATCGACAGCCGAAAGGAAAAGTTGTAGAAAAGAGAAGGTGGGAAGGGCCTTCATCTTTTCGAGGGCCGAAAATGATAAAATATGGTAACAAACCTGAGCAGAAAGTCGGTGAGAAAGTTTGTACGCAATGCCGACAGATACATTAGGGTGAGTGTAAGAAAGATCCAAGAAAGTGTTATAAGTGTGGTGAAGCAGGACATTTGTCTAGAAATTGCCCAGCTAATTGAAGATGTTTTAACTGCAACTCTCCGGATCACATTCGACCGAATTGTCCTTTGTTAAGAACTCCGCAGTTAACAATGGGGAGTAACGCGTCAGGTACTCGGGAAGGCATACAGTGAACTGAGGAGGGCAAGAAGGGGCGAGAGGACGGTCCTTCCAGATGACTAAAAACAAGACAGAAGCATCACCGGATGTAGTAACAGGTACATTCCTTCTGAATTCAATACGTGTTAAGGTGTTATTTGACTCTAGTGCAAACTTATCGTTTGTATCACCATTTTTTGCTCAAACTGCATGTTTGAATTATGTGTTACTTGATAATGAATTAGTAGTTGATATTGCTAATAGTCAAGAAACTGTTACAAGTATGTTTAATAACTGTAATATTATGATTGAGGGCTATGAACTTCTGATTCGGTTATTTCCCATGCCGATGAAATAATTTGATGTAGTGGTGGGTATGGACTGGTTGGGAAGGTATCAGGATAGTATTGTTTGTAATCTGAAAATGATCAAAATTGTTCTGCCAGACCAAGGAACAATTGTTATTTATGGTGATCGTCAGAATCACCATACCAGTATTTTGTCAGTAATGAAAGCCCATAAAAGTATTCGGAAGAAGTGCCAAGGATGTTTGGCATACGTAATTGATCTGAAGAAAGAAAAGGAAAAAGAAGAATCGATTCCGATWGTTAGTGAATATCCAGAAGTCTTTCCAGAAGACTTATCTGGATTACCACCAGACAGAGTTATTGATTTTCGAATTGATCTTGTACCAGGGGCTGCACCAGTAGCAAAGGCGCCATATCGGTTAGCTCCATCTGAATTAAAGGAATTGTTTACACATTTGAAATATTTAACTGACAAGGGATTTATTAGACCCAATACTTCACTTTTGGGTGCTCCGGTCCTATTTGTCAAGAAGAAAGATTGGTCTATGCGAATGTGTATAGACTATCGTGAACTGAATAAGCTGACAATCAAGAACAAATATCCTTTATCGAAGATTGATGACTTGTTCGACCAATTGGTAGGAGTAAGTTATTTCTCCAAGATTTATTTAAGGTCAGGGTATCATCACCTCAAAGTGAGGGAAGAAGATGTTGCCATAACAGTATTCAGAACTAGATAAGGGCATCATGAATTATTAGTTATGCCATTCGGCTTAACTAATGCGCCCGCAACTTTTATGGATTTAATGAATATAGTATGTAAGGAATATCTTGATAAATTCGTTATTGTATTTATCGATGATATTCTTATATACTCTAAGACCAAAGAAGAGCACGTGGAACATCTACGTCTGATATTAGAATTATTGAAGAAAGAAAAGTTGTACGCAAAATTTTCTAAATGTAAATTTTGGTTGAGAGAAGTTCAATTCCTGGGTCACGTCATCTAAGAAACAGGGGTAAAAGTAGATCCATCGAAAATAGAAGCAGTTGCAAGATGGGAAGCTCCGAAAAATCCTTCTGAAGTCCGAAGCTTTTTGGGATTGGCTGGTTATTACCGTAAGTTCATTCAGAACTTTTCTAAGATAGTCGTGCCATTGGCTAACTTGACTCGGAAGAAAATTAAATTCCAGTGGGAAGGAGAACAGCAAGAAGCTTTTCAACTGTTAAAAGATCATCTTTGTAGCGCACCGGTATTGACTCTACCAGATGGATCTGAAGACTTTGTGGTTTACAGCGTTGCCTCAAAATTAGGGTTAGGATATGTTTTGATGCAGAGAGGAAAAGTGATTTCTTATGCATCAGGACAATTGAAAGATCATGAGAAGCAGTATCCAATCCATGACATAGAATTAGCTGCAGTGGTATTTGCTCTGAAAATTTGGAGACACTATCTTCTGGGAACGAAATGTCAGATTTATACTGACCATAAAAGTTTACAACATYTGTYCAGCCARAARGAATTAAATATGTGACARCGTCGGTGGATTGARCTGRTTAATGACTATGATTGTGAAATCCTTTACCACCCGGGAAAAGCTAACGTGGTGGCTGACGCTTTAAGCCGGAAAGAAAAGAGTGGAACCATTAAAGCTGTGGCAATGAGAATGAGCTTGATCCTTGGCATTCATAAGAAAATTCAGAGATGTCAACAAGAAGCTACAAAAGAAGGATTTGTTAAAGCAGAAAAGTTGGGTAAGATAATCTCAACCTTGGAACATAATGACGAAGGACTAATGTGCTTTCAAGGGCGAATTTGGATACCATGTTTTGGAGATATCTGAAATACAATATTAAATGAAATCCATAAGTCCCGATACTCTATTCATCTAGGCACCAATAAGATGTATAGAGATGTGAAATCTTTTTATTGGTGGCCAGGATTGAAGAGAGACATAGCTAGATATGTGGAATAGTGTCTGACATGTTTACAGGTTAAGATTGAACATTAGAAGTCGTACGAAAATCTACAATCTTTAGAGATACCTATATGGAAATAGGATCACATTACCATGGATTTCGTTATGAAGGTGCCTCAAACTCCAAAGGGGTATGACGCGATTTGGGTAATTGTTGATCGTCTGTCAAAATCTCCGTATTTTCTGCCAATAAGAGAGAAGTACTCTCTAGAAGAGCTAGCGTAAATTTATATCAAAGAAATTGTAACCAGACACGGTGTTCCATTGTCTATTGTCTCTGATAGAGATAGTCGGTTTACTTCAAAGTTCTGGGAAGGGTTACAGAAAGCTTTGGGATCTGAAATCCAACTAAGTACAGTGTTAGGACCTATAAATTCAGATTTGGTATTTGATCTCTTACTCTTGATTATCTTTAGGACGATTATAGTGTAGCAGAAACAATGACAAGAACACAATAGAGTAATTAATCAAGAACACACAGATTGATATGAAGAAGATGAATGCAATAGAATAGCTTCAAAGGTTTTTCAATTGATTGAAAATAAGACGATTTCAATACGGAAGCACACTGAATTACAAAGGCCTAAGCTGCTATTTATACTAGTTCCTAACGACCTTTCTGACATGACCTAGACGTATGAAATCATCCAAGCCGCCCAAATAAAGTCGAATAAAGACCTAGTCACGTGAAAAGCACGTGCAGCTAATAACCTTTGAAAAACAGCAGAACATGGTCTTCACAGAAGACGAATCCGCAGACCCTCTGTTAGCCAGCTCAGAGGCTCTGTTGTAGAAGACTTGTAGGTTCTTATTGCCAGAGGATCATTTTCCAGAACCTCTGTGAGAGACAACAGAGGTTCTGTCATTCTTGACTTGCACGATGAAACAACTTCTATTGATGGTCCTCTGTTGTCTTCTGTGGAAGATACCCTTCTATCAACACTTGCAGAATACTTTTTCATACTTTTACATTAAGTAAATATTGGAGCTAACAATCTCCCCCTAAGTATGAAAAAGTAAAAATGGACAAATTAATGCAAGAAATGACTAATTGAAAAAATTACAAGAGGAGATAAAACTCATCCTCTGAAAAGAATTACATAAATTGGAAGAATTACAAAATTGTTGCTCAGGCCTATCTATTACATAAGATTAGTCCACAGCAGAGTCTGGATAGTCGTCTACGGCAAACTGCAGATCTGTCTTGATGGTTCTGTAGACCTTGAA
>NW_020201294.1:0-2147 GCF_001531365.2 Cynara cardunculus var. scolymus | reverse complement strand
TGGCTTTGTAAGCTTTGAGAAGTGAAACTTCGCAGCTGCAGAGGGTATACCTGTAAGCTCTGGATCGTAAGGGGGCTCTGTGTCTATGGCAGAATAGCGCCACCGCAGATTCTCCTCCATAGTGGTTACAGGCTCTGTGCGCACCTTCTGTGTGGGAATTTTGCTCATTGATTCAAAGATTTCATACACCCTTCCCACTATGGTAGATTCTGGTACTCTGGTTTCTTCTTCTTCTTGTAGAATTGGCCTCTGGGTGGACCCCTCTGCTAGGATAGGTTTGACCGTTCCTAACAGAGCATCGAACGTACTCGTGGATGTTTCCTCTTTGCCATCTTGGAGGATGAGCCTTCTCCAGCTCTGGGGATAGGGGCTCTGCCCTTTCTTGCTTGAGCCTCTGCCAAAGACGCCTTCAATGCTTGAACGAGTTCTGGGTCGTCATACTCTTCTTCGTTTATCTCCTGTGGCATTTCAGAGCTCGACTCTCTCTGTGGCGACTCCTCTACAACTTTGCCCTTGCCTTTCCCCTTAGGCTCTGGTGCTTTGTCTTTTGAGAACATGGCTTCTATAGAGTCCACTATCTTTAGTGGTTTGACAGAGGTCTACTTCTTTGGCTCTTCAGCTTTCTTCTCCGTCTTCTTCTCTCCCTCATGACGATCGTGGTCATCACCTCCTTGATCGTCATGGTTTTTGGTGGCTTCTGCCTTGCAGGTAATGAGGGGAGCCTTCTTCAATCTCTTTAAGATTCTGGTAGCCGCCTTCTCCATTTTCTCGATCACCAGCTCTGCATGCACAGAAGCGTTGCTTATATCGATCTCTGAGGCCCATTTCATTTTAGAGAGACTTCGATAGATCTCGCCTCTGAAGGAGTCACCTTCTTTGACGAGCTTTGAAGTGCAGTCTCTAATAGATTGATTGGAAGCTCGGGCTTCTTTGAGAAGTTGATCTGTGTGCTTGCTCACGATATCTCCTAGGGCTTCAACCATTGCGTCTATCTCTCTGCGAGTGGCTAGATGGTTGATGTTTGCCCTGGAAGATTTGGTATCAATACCATATGTGACCGTAGAGGAGAACATGTTCTTGATCTCGTCCTTGAACGTGGAGTAGTCTGCGTAGCCTGCATAGATGAAATCAGTAGCAAACTGGGCGGCCACCTCTGATAGCTCTGTCTTCAGCTTCTGGATTGAAGAGGGGTTGAGTGACAGAGCGCTGAAGGCTTCTACTAGGTCGTCTTTATGAAGTACAGAGCTCTAAAGGGTTGAAAGTGTTGCCTTGAGTTCTGACGTTGTAGATGTCAACTCCTTCAGAGCCTCTGTTATTGGAGCAAGGGCCTCTGTTATTGGAGCAAGGGCCTCTTTCGTCGATTGAGAGGTGAACAACCTTTTCAACTCGTCCAACCTCTGGAATATCGCTGTGGCGAAGGTTTGTAAATCCCCCTTTGTCACATAGATATCATGGGAACCTAGATCACCAACACATGGTGACCTAGTAGCCTCGGAGCATGAGGCGCCCTCAGCGACTGGTTTTGCGAAGTCAGCTCGGGGACTTCCACTGGATCCTCGGACTTCTCTATAAGGAGAGCCTACCAGTGTTCTGTCGATATCGTACCTTGTAGGTTCAGATCCTGACATGGCAGAGGGATCGAGTGTGGACTTTGGGCGTTCTAGACCCTCAATCTCTGTGACTCTCACATATACCTCTGAAGTATATTTTGGTTGGTCACTCAAGTGTGGAGAGGCAACAGATGCCTCTTTGGGTTGTGACGAGTCCTTCGGCGATTGGACTCTTGTTTTAAAACCACCATCCTTTTGAGAGGATGTTGGAGTAAGTTGTGGTTCCCGGGTAGTGCATTCGACAGAGGACGGAAGAATGTCCTCTACGAGGTTAGCTTGGGTTGGGCTCAGCGTGTGCATGCCTTTTTCAATAGGGGATCCCTCTAGAACAGGGTCCCTAGAAACGTGGGTAGCACTGGAGGAGGGCTAGGATGTGTACCTTGGGTATCTTTTTCTCCCTCTCCTAACTCCAACTCTTCTTCTTCTTCGTCATCTAAGACGACCTGTGTCCCCAAATCAGCTACTTCCGTAGGCGCTTTAAACTCCTGTTGAATTTGGAAGATAACGTCTTGAATCTGCTCTGTTGGGGACTCCTCG
>NW_020201293.1:67231-68359 GCF_001531365.2 Cynara cardunculus var. scolymus | reverse complement strand
ACATCCCATGCCATGATTTCAATCATGTATGGGATATACTTTAATCTGCCCCTTGACTATGCCCAATTAATHTTYGAYGACATGGTTGGCCTGATAAAGAAGAAATGTGCCAGCCAAAAGGGCGAAAAAAAGAAAGTACAGGCCAAGGAGGACGTTAACCAACCAAATCTCATTTTACAACGCTTCCTTGGTTTGGTGTTCGGCGACCTCCTGGACGCAAAGCTGCCTGCTGTAGAGACAAATGCAAGGCTTTACCCGTTTAGCTCTTTCCACCCAACAGAACACGAGCATGGCTACAGAAGTTCACGTCCAATCCCCAAAGCCATGCTCAGTTATCTGGATCATGAAGAACGAAAAGCTTACAGACGTGGTAACAGGCGACCAGAACCGGTCCCTGCAACCCCACCACGCATAGGAGTTCCCCTAGGTGAGAGTATGGATAAAATGAGAATGGAGGGAAGAACGGAGGAGCCAGTAGTGGCTGGTGAGATGAGTGAGCATCCACATAGTATCCCATCACCTCCACGCCAGAAGAAGAAGAAGTCACAGAAGGTTGGTGATACTTCTGTGAAGAAGGCGAAAAAGAGGCCCGCAAAAGAAGAGGGCCCAACTGTGCCTCTGCCYAAGCCTAAGAAAAGAAAAACCAAGAAGGCTGAATGTGCAAAGCCTGCGATCACAGAACCTGTGGTAGTAGTGGCTATCGCAGAAGAGCAGGCAGAGGTTACAGCTCCTAAGCGCAGAAGGTTGCGCAAGGTGAATATCGAAGTTTCCACAACGGAGCAAATTCAGGATGTTCAGTCGAATATCTAGAAGGAGCTCCAGGCACAAATCGATCCTATCAATATGGGCACAGAAGTCGTTCTAGACGACGAAGATGAAGAAGAAGACCTAGGAGAGGGAGAAAAAGATGCCCTTGGCACACATCCAAACCAAACTCCCAATGCATTCCACGATTCTAGAGGCCCTATTCTAGAGGGACCCTCTATTGAAACAGGCTCGCACAAGCCGATCCCAACCCATCCAACCGCCGCAGAGGATACTCTTTCATCCTCTATGGAACGCATTCCCGGGCACCCACATATAACTCCTCCATCCTCTTAAAAGGATGAAGGTTTTAATATAAGAGTC
>NW_020201293.1:62009-64781 GCF_001531365.2 Cynara cardunculus var. scolymus | reverse complement strand
CAGAGCCATTCGATGAAGAAAAGCATGCTGGTGAAGACCCCGAGATCATAAAAGCTTTAAAGATATCCTTGGCAGAGGCTCAGGCAAAGAAGCGCAAAGTGCCCATGCATTACAGAGAAGGTGAGGCCACATCTTCTGTATTCCCACAAGTCCAAGTCCCACCAGTCCAACAGCAGACAACATCCACAGGTACGTTTGACGCTCTGTAAGGAACGGTCAAGCCAATCCTTACAGAAGGGTCTACCCAGATTCCAATCCTAGAAGAGAAAGAGAAACCCAGGATGCCAACAGAGACAGCCACGGCAGGACGGGTCTCTGAGATTTTTGAGTCGATGAGAAAAATTCCAATTTACAAACCTCGCACAGAGCCCTTCACTACTCCAGAAGAGGTTATAATATGGAAGTACTCTGTAGCCGACAAAGAACCCCCGTATGACCCAGAACTTACAGGAATACCTTCACCAATCGCCAAGTACCACTTCACAWGGCTCACCAGGCCCAGAGAGTAGGTCTTCTCAGAGTACGCAATTACAAGTCTCAAGACAATTACTCCAAGAACTCTGATGAAGTACCAAGTGCTCTACGCACAATATGTGGTAAGGAGAGAAGATGGAAATTTTTATACCTTCACCGACGCAGATCTACACAACCTCTGTGTGTTCGACCTCATCTATATGTACAAGATCTTAAATGTCTACATGGAGAAGAAGTCAACCTATTCTTTGTCCCTCGAAAGGCTGGTACAAGTTATGCGCGCCCAAGTAAAGTTCTACAGCCAGAAGGATTTTGAAATAGCAGTAAGGTTGATACAGAAGGATCTACGAATTTCTCCTCCATAGAGCCGGCCTAACTGGTTCCTCAGGCGTCATCCCAACACCGTTATACACAGACCCTTGTTTGGATTTGTGTTTTTGGACAGAGATGAGATCCTGCGATTCTATGATCCTACATAAGCTCCTCGTTATTCAACAGAGACGYTGGAGTGGATCTTTAAGTGTGCGATGAAAGAGGTGGAAAGAGGTCATCTAAGGGAGGCAGAAGTTGCAGGCATCTTGGAGTCGATCAACGTGCAAACAAACTTCAGAGAATGGGTCTTCACTGTCTATAGGCTGATCAAAACAGATTTTCTTTATGCGGCAGATGACTTCCCAGAATCTGCAGTTTAATCTTACTCCTCTGTAAAACAATTTTTGACATTTTAGTTTTGTAATTCTTTCATTCCAGTCCTTGTAATTCATTTCAAGTAATTCATTTCAGAGGCTGATGTTTTATCACCTCTTGTAATTTCCTTTCAATTAAGTCATGAACTTGCAACTAGAGTTTAAATTTACTTTTTCATACTTAGGGGGAGATTGTTAGCTCTCATTCCTTGAATGTAAAAGTATAGAAAAAGTAAAACAACAAGTTTTGACAGAAGTTGATCTGTCACAGAAGACCACAGAGGACAATCAACAGAATAAGCTCAATCGTACAGGATTCAAGTGACAGAACCTCTGTCATCCATCACAGAGGTTCTGGAAACTTGTCCTCTGCAAAGACCATGCTACATGTCAAAGACGACATAACCTCTGTCGTGTCTCACAGAGGTTCTGAAAGATTTCCTCTGCGTGCTACAAAGTTTCATCCAACAGAGCCTCTGTGATGTCTCACAGAGGATCTGCAAAAATGTCTTATGTGTAGATTATCTTTAGCTCGTTTTACTTAGGTTTATTAGCTGCTCGTGACTTTCACGTGATCTTGTCTGTAATCTGTTTTAGATGAACGACTTAGATTTAATTGCTTTAGGTCTGGTCAGGAAACGGTTACTTGCCTGTTTAAATAGCAGCGTAGGCCTTTGTATTTCGTGTGCTTCCAGAATTGTAATTGTCAATATTTTCAATCAATTGAAAATCATTTGAAGCTTTTCTCTTCGTGTTATTCAAGTGTTCTTCATCGTGTTCGTACCAATTGCTGCTTGTTTGATTATAATACTTTTCGCTGCTTACTCACTGTCAATCCAATCAATCAAATAAGTATTCAGTACCAAGAACTGAGTTATACGATCCCAACAGACACTACAGGGTTGGTGAAATGTCATCTCTCTTGGACGCAATCAGAGTACAAATCAACTTCAGAGAGTTCATCTTCGACGTCTACAGAACTATAAAGTCAGATTTTGTTTATGCGGTAGACGATTTCCCAGAGTCTCAAGTCTGATTCTCTTCTGTCCCAGGATCGAGCCTATGTTTCATTTTTTTTTGTCGTTCAAGTTTGGTAATTTTCTACATTGTAATTCTTTACTTTGTAATTTTTTCTTCATCTTATTTATTTCAGAGGATGATGTTTAATCACTTCTTGTAATTTCAATTCAATTAAGTCATACACTTGCACCCAAAGTTCATAGTTTACTTTTTCATACTTTGGGGGAGATTGTTAGCTCTCAGTTCCTTAAATGTAAAAGTATAGAAAAAGTAAAACTGCAAGTATTGACAGAAGATGATATGTCACAGAAGACCACAGAGGACCAACATCAAAAGATACACAAGCTACAAGTCTCAAGTGACAGAACCTCTGTCGTGTCTCACAAAGGTTCTGGAACTGGTCCTCTGAGAAGACAATGCTACAAGACTTAGTCGACAGAACCTCTGTCGTGTCTCACAGAGGTTCTGGAAGATTTCCTCTGCGTACTTCCAAGTTTCATCTAGCAGAGCCTCTGTGTTGTCTAACAGTGGGTCTGCAGCAATGTCTTCTGTGTAGATTATCTTTAAGCTGTTTTACTTAGGTCTTTTAGCT
>NW_020201293.1:20878-61729 GCF_001531365.2 Cynara cardunculus var. scolymus | reverse complement strand
ATTGTAATTGTCAATATTTTCATCAATTGAAAATCCTTTGAAGCTTTCTCCTGTGTTCATCATTAATCTTCATCGTGTTCTTATTGATTACTACTTGTTTGATTTATTATCTTTTCCGCTGCATTATATCTGTCAAACCAATCATTCAAGTAAGTAATCTTAACCAAGAAATAGAGTTATTCGGTCCTAACACAAAACTCATACCCATGAACCTTCAGCAAATGTCAAAGACTGAAACTGAAGATTATTGACTAGTGCGTTCATGATCTGAAATGGTACTTAGTGATTACAACCTGGTCAGTATATGTTTGAAGACTACATAAGCCTCAGTGAATGCTGAAGAGACCTCCAGCGTTATTCCAACATTCATCGATCAAATGAAGCTTGTCATGCACGATTGTTTTGTCTTGTCCTATCACACACAAAGGACAAATCCATACCCTCTCAAGAGTATAGTAAAACACGAAGCCGATTAGTCGACTCCAGTTCCAACCAACTCTAAGAAAGGATGTCTACTCATGAAAAGACAAAAGTACTATTCACTGTAGGAAAGGACAAGCTTTTCTTTAATAGCTTGACACGTGTTCTGCCTCTTTTCTGAATTTCATTTTAATGCAATGGGTATAAATAACTGAGTGCTCTCTCCACTCATGCAAGATGCAATACAAGCAGATTAGAATTCTTCTCTCTAATTCCAAGAAGCATCTCAAGAAGAACACACTTCTAGTCTTATCTCTTTCGGCAAATCTCATATATTTGCTAAGTGTATCTGTGTGTATTTCCAGATTGTTTTAGATAGGTTTTTCTTTACCATGTCTATTCCGCAAATAATCTGTAAAATATATGTTGATCGTTCTTTATCAATATATATTTTTAAAGGTGAAAGTTACTACGTTTGTATTCATCCCCCCCCCTTCTAAAAACAGATTAGATATAAACTCTTGTAGATCTGGCTAGGACCAACATGAACAAAATAATTAATTAAGGTGCATCACTTTTGGATCAGAGAAAGAAGACCCCAGTGTACCTGGAATGCTCATCAACAATGACAAGTGTATATTTCTTTCCAGCTATTGATTGCACGTTGACTGGACCAAAGAGATCCATGTGCAATAACTGAAGTGGAGAGGTCACTAAAGAGACTTGCTTAGACACTAATCTACCTCTTGTCCGTTTTATCCTTTTTCACAAGCAGAGCAAAGAGATTCCTTTGCAAAAATGTGTTGAGGAAGACCAGTGAAGAGATCCTTTAGAGACAACTCACTTAGTGTCTTGAAGTTGAGATGAAAAAGTCGTTTGTGCCATAGCAGTTGATGTCTGACGAGACTTTAGAGAGAAAACAAGTGTTCTCAGTTAGAGGAGAATCCAAGTTAATGATGTATACATTCTCTAGGTTAGAGAACCGGTTAGAGAAAACAAGTGTTCTTAGAAAATTTTACTATGAATTCTTTGTCACACAGCTGACTGATGCTAATAAGATTGTGCTTCAGTCCTTCAACATATGCAAGTAGTTACTTCATTTATTAATACAAAAGGATCTCTTTCATCCTTGTAGTCAATGAGAAGAGATTTGTCTCCAGTCATGTGTCTCGAGATACAAAATTTTTTTGACTTCCTGCGCACGAAAACATATTAAGATTGGTTTGGTACACATTTTTCTTTGGGTCCTGCAGAGTTAGAGGCAACATCAACTGAAGCTGAAAACTCAAAAGTCAACAGATGTCTTCACTGAGCCTGAAGAAGAGGCTACAGTGGGATTCAGAGCAACAACCACTGGCACTGAGGACATAGGGTCAACAGATGTCTTCACTGAGCCTGAAGAAGAGGCTACAGTGGTTTTCTTCACCATAGTCGTTTTCATAACTTTATTGGCAGATTTCGCCTTGCTTGATTTCTCAGCCTTGGTTACTTTCTTTCCCTTAGCTGGTGGACCAGCCTTGGTAGCAGAAAGACTATGCGTATTTACACCATAATGTCTACACTTCCTATAGTTCAAACCAACTTTAGGGCCAGGAAGTACCAAAGGAACAGAAGAGGGACAAGCTCCAAGGATTCCCTTCTCATTTGTTCTAGGAGGAACAACTGAGGATTTAGAGTTATTGGGTGAAACATTCACCTTAAGCTTTGACTTAGATTTTTTAGTGAATTCAGATATCTTGATCCTAGAAGAAGTATAAGAAGGTGCACAAGATGAAGGAATAGATCTGGATCTATATGACTTGTTAGCCTTCTTGGGAAGAGGTGCTATGACAATCGATTTACCTTTGTCTTTGCAACCTAAACTCGAAGGAGTTCCCCCAATATGACTTTTAGTTAAAGAATACTGAGAGGAAGAAGTGTCAGTAATGAGGGAGACGAAGGTGCTAAACTTTAGCATGAACCTATCTGTGACACATTCTTCCTGATCATAGGAGAAGCCTAGACCAGTCTTAATCTTGGCGGGGATCTGAGCGTTAATGATCTCAGAGGCTTTGACGGAGGCTTTGTACCACCCTTCAATGGTAGCCTTCTCATCCTTGAGTTCAACAATGGCTTGCTCATGCTCAGCTATAGCCTGTTCATGCTCGATACTGATGGTTTGGTTTTACAATGACCTAATCCTTGAGATCTTCCTCGATCTTGTTCAGCTCCTTGATGTTAGAATGACATATCCTCAACTATTATTGAAGATCAAGATTAAGCATTTATGCTTTGGATTTGCCATTCAGGGCATTGTAAAGATCAACCGTCAACGTATCTAACGCTGATAAGTTAGAAGGGACAGAAGAAGAAGAAGAAGAAGAAGAAGAAGAAGAAGAAGAAGAAGAAGAAGAAGAAGAAGAAGAAGAAGAAGAAGANGAAGAAGAAGAAGAAGAAGAAGAAGAAGAAGAAGAAGAAGAAGAAGAAGAAGAAGAAGAAGAAGAAGAAGAGGGTTCATTCAGGGAACATACTTGAGTAGTATTAGATGATGAGGGATCACAGGAGGATGATGTCTCAGATGGTTATTCCTTGACATCCTTAGCCAAAAGACAGAGGTAGGCCATGTCTTCCTCATCAGAGGATGATTCATTAGAAGAATCAGCCCAGTCTTGTTCTTTAACAACAAGACCTTTGCCTTTACATTGAGAACTCTTCATATTTCTGTACTTCTCCATCAGCTTTTGATATTTGTCATATTTAGGCTTGAAAAAATATGGAATTTTGGAAGATGGCATCCCAGTTTTCTTCAACCTGCATTCACTGGCAAAGTGACCTTTACGTTGACAGTTGTAGCAGATCGCTGAAGCCTTGTCAATGGGATTTGACTTTGGCTTATCCAAGATGGTCAGCATGGGAGATCTGTGGAAATTGCTTTTTCTGGCTAACCTTTTAAAAGATTTGGTTAGAAGGGCCAATGACTCATCAAACTCTACAAGATCAGAATCTGACAAGTCCTTAGTGTTAGTAGGGTCTAACTTAGTTAAGGAAAAAGAAGAAACAAAAGGGTTAGAAGAAGAAGATGGGAGATCAGCAGAAGAATCCTCAGGGATCAAAGCTAACGGAGAGCTTTTCATTTCTCTGGAATCTTTAGTGAGATTCCTCTTTAGTTGATGGGACTACTCATGATTAAGAAGTATCCCATAAAGAGAATTAAGAGAGAGAGAGAGAGAGGACATATCATTGGACATATTGAGACACATAGAATAAGTATCCCATGATTCTGGAAAGGATTCCAGAAACTTTTTCAGTGTCTCGGAGTTGGAATATTCTCTTCCAACTGTCCTTAAGTCGATAAAGAGACAGTTAAAGCGTTGATTTACTCTAGACAATGATTCATTCTTTCCACAGATCTTTCATAGTGTCTTACAAAATTTATTTTCCTCGACTCTTGTACTTGAGAAGTACCTTCATATTTAACACAAAGTGTGTCCCATATGGTTTTTGAGGTTCTTAGCTTCATCACAGGGTGATAAATCTTATCGGGAAGAGACACGACTATTATAGACCTCGCACGAGTGTATATAGTTACTTTCATCTTATCTTCATCGCACCATTGATGAGGAAGATTTGGAATATGCTGTTCAGGAATTGCGGTAGTCGTAGCAGTTTCAGGAACTGCCGGAGATATAGCGTATGAAACATAGGGTCCATTTTCCATATAGTGTAGAATTTCAGGATTCACACCTTCCAAGAAGAGAGACATCCGATTCTTCCAGAGACTGAATATAACAACCCACAATTCTATCCATGATATAAATCACAACAATCACTAATCTATAAACATAGTTGTCGTAGTATAACCCAAAAATCTGTGCTTACATAACAAGAGAAAATATGGATTAATAAAAGTTTGTCAAGATACAACACAAATATCTGAATAATACTTCATTACATTTTTCCCTTGCCTTTGTCTTGTGATGATAGATGACCTGCAAAACAGATTAGTCCAATAATTGAGCGTTGGACCAAAAGGTCTAGTGAGTGTATCTTTCTCATACAAACAATATATATTTCAAAACCCAAGATTATAACAAACCTGGATCTTAATATATCACTTCATCACTCATCTATTGCGGTTCTATCGCGGTTACACCGCCAGTTCATCTATCACGGTTATACCCAAACATTAAAGATTTTCTCTGAACAACTCTTTAGTCAGATAAGATATTAAAATTGCCAACACTTTTTCCGAATAATTATGAATCTGGTCAACTCTTTTTAGTCAGATAAGGAATCTGAATGGCATGATAACCGGATGGGAACGCGTATTATGATAACCGGGTCCTAATTATTACCCAAGGTATTTATTATGTGAATTAATTGTTTATATATATATATATATATATATATATATGCTCATGATATTTATATGCATAAGTTTGTGTGTGCATGAGCCTTATGTATGCATGAATTTTAAATGCATGCATGTGGGGGTGAGAAAGGGCAGCCGACTTTCCATATTTGGAAAGTATAAATAAGGGGTGTTGAGTATTTGGTGAAGTTTTCTTGCTTCATTTTGGGAACTTTGGGAGAATCAGAAAAGGGTTGTCCGGAGATCAAGTTTGGAATCAAATTGGTTTTCATCTTCTTCAAAATATGAGTTTTTGCATAAAGGTGAGTGATTTCTAATAATACTCTTTTAAAAGCTTTGGTTATTATTTTAGAAAGAACTGCATATTATTCTTAAAATTTGTATTGTGCGATTTATGTTTATCCGGACAAAAGAAGGTGACCGGATTAAGTATAAACCGAAAATAGTATTGTCTGGATTGTTTCTAAACCGGACACGTGTTGTCCGATTTAGTTATAAACCGCTCAAGGGTCGTGCGATTTAATGAGTTAGCGAGATTTGAATTATGTAAACCGGACAAAGGCTTTGAACGAAGAAGTAGGAATATGACTAAGCATTGTGCGGTTTAGTCTTAAATCACTTAAGGGTCATGCAGATTAGTTTTAAATCATCCAAGTGTTGTTCAGATTAATGTATCGGACAAGGGCTTATGTTGACCGGATTTGTAAATCGGCCAAGTGTTGTCCGGATTTGTACATCAGACAAAGGGGACAGTGTTTTCCGGATTGCTTGTCCGAATAACTTGTCCGGATGTTTCTTTGATGTAAATTATAAGTGTTGGGCATTCTTGAAAATTTTACAAATTGATAATTATTATTGGGTATAATTATAGGTTTATAGAAAGGGGTATATTATATCTTTTTAAATAAAAAGATATGTTCCTACCAAGCGTGGTGACGTAAGTCTGTTTTGGTCTGGAACTGGATTTTTGGGAAATGTTTCTACCAAGCGTGGTGACGTAAGTCTATTTTGGTATGAAACTATATTTTGGAAAACATTCCTACCATGCGTGGTGACGTATGTCTGTTTTGGTATGGAATTGGATTTTGTGAACTGTTTCTACCAAGCGTGGTGACGTAAGTTTGTTTTGGTATGAAACTTGTTTTAAGAGGTAGTTCCCCCAGACGTGGTGACTTTTGTCTGTTCTGGCTTGGAATTGTGAATGGGTACTTTTAGAAGTGGTGACTTTTATATGTTCTGATAAGTAACCCTGTTTTGATGGAGGAACAAGGGTGGCATATGAAGGAGAGGTGTACTTGAAATAAGGGAGGCATTGTCATATGTGGATATTATTATAACCCTTATTATTACTAATTAGATTTAATAACTTTGAATCATCATTTCTTTGTGAACTGATGAATTAAAGATATTATTCCTATTTAGAAAATAATAATTTAGATGTTATTGAGAAGGGGAAAATGGTTTGTCACAAAGGGCAATATTGCCTTAAATCTTTCCATTAATATTTACAAAGAAATAGTCCGATAAATCAAAGAGACTATGGTTATACTATTTCATGTTGAGAAAGTTGGATATTTAAGCAGATGCATTTTTAATAACAGGAATTAATATTATTAAGTTTATCCTGTTATTCGTATCATTGAGAACTGCATTGTCTATTTGAAATACAAATATATCTGAGTAAAGATATTTTGTTATATTTTGGTGTTTATCACCCTGCATTTGCAAAAAAGGGATTTACTCACTAGACCCTTCTGGTCTAACCCTCATTTTCTGTTTTAAAAATATGCAATGCAGGAACGGCATGGGCCAGGGATAATAAGGGGAAAGAGAAAATGTGATTATTTTTCCTAAACTGATATATGCTTTTGAAGATCTGCTTGAGATTGCTTACTTTCGATAATACATGTTGTATTACATGTGATAGTACATGATTTTGTTATGGAATTTTCATATGTAGATTTTGTACATATAAGAATCCTTGTACTAGTGGGACCTTGTGATGTAAACTATATTTCTATGTAATGAGATATGTGTTATATGCAAATGTGGTGTTTGGGGGTGTTATAGAAGTGGTATCAGAGCCTTACTTTAAGAGGTTTAGGTATTCAAAGCATGATGCCTAGACTTAAAATGTCATTTGCATGTTAAGAGTCCCAGACATAATTAGTATCACTGGGAATAAAATGTAATGGGTTAAAGAAGGCAGTATGTAAGGTGAATTCGATTTACAAATGGCCAATGTAATTATGAATTTACAGGTACATACCTATACTCGGACACCAT
The DNA here is from genome assembly GCF_001531365.2 of Cynara cardunculus var. scolymus. NCBI lineage: Eukaryota > Viridiplantae > Streptophyta > Magnoliopsida > Asterales > Asteraceae > Cynara > Cynara cardunculus. Next base: position 54,672 of record NW_020201293.1, on the reverse strand, counting down.
ATTATATTTGGGAATGTGAATATGTGATATTTAATGCTAAAATATCTGCAGATGTCTAGTCGATCACGAAGATTAGAGAGAACTGCCCACCCTGCATCTGAAGAAATGGAAGAATCTCCTGTTAATCCTCCAACTTACGCTTCAGGGAGTAGAGGTTGTGGAAGGAGTAGAGGTAGAGGTCGAGGGAGGAGTCAGATTCCGGAAAAGAGTCAGGCCGAGATTCACCCTGATCAAGGGGAATCTATTTCTGGAAATGTACATCAGGAGCAGAGGGAGCAACCTGAGTTCATAACTATAGATGTTCTTGCAGAAGAAATGGGAACACTGAGGGAAACTTTGATATCCATTATGGGATTGCCAGCTAGAGTAGAAAGTGAGCGAATTGGAATTAATCCTCCAGCTCCTTCAGCAGGCAGCAATAACTGGGGAGGAGACATAAAGATGTTTCTGACATGTAAACCTCCGACCTTTTCAGGAGAAAGAGATCCAGTAAAAGCAATGTGCTGGATAAAAGAAATTGAATCAGTATTCAACACTAGCAGATGTTCTGAAGAAGATAAGGTTAGATTTGCRGTATYTATGCTCAAATCTAATGCCTTATATTGGTGGGATGTGGAGTCTTCAGTACAACCAAATATACTACAAACAATGTCTTGGGAAGAATTTGTGAACAAATTCAGAACACAATTCTGTCCTACGACGGCAGTAAGACAGATGGAAGAAAATTTTCTTAAGCTGGAACAAGGGAGTTATCTGCACGAGATTATACCGAGAAATTTATTGAGTATTCCCATTTTGCGGAACATTACGTATCTTCAGAATCTCGAAAAGTGGAGAGGTATATTTGGGGTCTGAAACCTTCTATTCGGGAGTTTGTGATTGCTATGAACCCTGATACTTTCTCTTTAGCCGTCAATGCTGCCGAAATTACTGAAAGAAATAAAAATCGGAAAGGTGAAAGGAAAATAATAGAGAAAAGAAAGTGGGAGGGGTCTTCAGTTAGTTTTCGAAGACCCAATTTTATTAAAATAGATAACTGTACTCCTCAGCCGTCACCTGTTGGAACTTGTCTGCGGTGCCAGTAGGTGCATCAGGGAAATTGTCCATCTGATGCTATCGTTGTGGAGGGGCTGGGCATTTATCAAGGGACTGCACTATGCCTAAAGGTGTTTTTAGTGCAATTCACTTGATCACATCCAACCAAATTGTCAACAAATAAGAGCTCCTTGTTTGACAATGGGAGGAAATGCTCCCAGTAATCGTGGAAGGCCTAGTGCATCGAGAGGAGGCCAGAGTGGAGTAAGAGGTAGATCGTTTCAAATTACAAAGAATGAAGCAGAAGCAACCCCAGATGTGGTAACATGTACCTTTCTTCTGAATTCCATACGTGCTAAGGTGTTGTTTGATTATGGTGCAAAATTTTCATTTGTATCACCATCATTTGCTCAATCAACATGCTTGAATTATGTGCTCCTTGATGACGAATTAGTAGTTGACACTGCTAATAGTCAGGAATATGTTACTAGAGTATTCAATAATTGTATTATTATTATTGAGGGGTGTGAATTACCGATTCGACTGTTTTCTATGCCAATGAAAGAGTTTCATGTAGTGGTGGGTATGGACTGGTTGGCAGAGTATCAGGCCAGTATTATTTGTAATAAGAAGATGATCAAAATTATTCTGCCAGATCAAGAAATAGTTATTATTTATGGTGATCATCATAATCATCATACTAATCTTCTATCTGTGGTAAAAGCCTGAAAGTCTATCCAGAAGGGGTGTCAGGGGTGTTTGGCATATGTTATTGATGCAAAGAAAGAAAAAGCGAAACAGGAATTGATTTCAATCTTTATTGAATACCCAGAAGTCTTTCCAAAGGATTTGTCTGGATTACCGCCAGACCGAGTTATCGAATTCCGAATTGATCTTATACCTGGAGCAGCACTAGTAGCCAAGGCGCCGTACCGATTGGCTCCATCAGAATTAAAAGAATCAGTTGCTCAATTGAAGGATTTAACTTATAAAGGATTCATTAGACCCAACACTTCACCTTGGGGTGCTCTGGTCTTATTTGTCAAGAAGAAARATGGATCTATGCAAATGTGTATAGACTATCGAGAATTGAATAAATTGACAATCAAGAACAAGTATCCTCTGCCAAGGATTGATGACTTGTTTGATCAACTGGTAGGAGCAAGTTATTTCTCCAAAATAGACTTAAGGTCAGGGTATCATCAGCTTAAAGTCAGGGAGGAAAACGTTGCTACAACAGCTTTTCGGATTAGGTACGGGCATCATGAATTCTTAGTTATGCCATTCGACTTAACTAATGCGCCTGTAGCCTTTATGGATTTGATGAATAGGGTATGTAAAGAATATCTTGATAAATTCGTTATTGTATTTATTGATGATATTCTTATATACTCTAAGACCGAAGAAGAGCATGCAGAACATCTTCACCTGATACTGGAATTGTTGGAAAGAGAAAAGCTATATGCCAAGTTATCCTAGTGTGAGTTCTGGTTAAGGGAATTCCAATTCTTGGGTCACGTTATCTCAGAAGCAGGGGTAAAGGTAGATCCAGCCAAAATAGAAGCAGTTGAAAAATGGGAAGCTCCAAAGACTCCTTCTGAAGTCCGAATCTTTTTGGGACTGGCAGGCTACTATCGTAAGTTCATTCAGGACTTTTCTAAGATAACCATGCCGTTGACCAATTTGACTCGGAAGAATCTCCAATTTCAGTAAGAAAAAGAACAGCAAGAAGCTTTCCAACTGTTGAAGGATCATCTCTGCAGTGCACTGGTGTTAACCCTACCTGATGGATCAAAAGATTTTATGGTATACAATGATGCTTCAAAACTGGGATTGGGATGTGTTCTGATGCAAAGAGGAAAGGTGATTTCTTATGCATCAAGACAATTGAAGGATCATGAGAAGCAGTATCCGACTCATGATATGATATTAGCCACGGTGGTATTTGCTCTAAAAATTTGGAGGCATTATCTTCTGGGGACAAAGTGCCAGATTTATACAGATCATAAAAGTTTACAGCATCTGTTAAGTCAAAAAGATCTAAATATGCGACAGCGTCAGTGGAATGAACTTGTTAATGACTATGATTGTGAAATTCTCTACCATCCGGGAAAAGCCAACGTGGTAGCTGACGCTTTGAGTAGTAAGAAAGGAGTGGGACTATTAAAACTGTGGCAATAAGATTAAGTTTAGTCCCTAATATTCATAAAGAGATTATGTGATGTCAGAAGGAAGCTATGAAAGAAGATCTTATTAAGTCAGAAAGGTTGGGTAAGATGATTTCAACGTTGGAACCAAATGATGAGGGGATTATGTGCTTTCAAGGGCAAATTTGTGTACCAAGTTTTGGGGATATCCGGAAAGTTATTTTAAACGAAAGCCATAAATCCCGTTATTCTATTCATCCAGGTACCGATAAGATGCATCAAGATCTGAAATCTTTTTATTGGTGGCCCGGATTGAAGAAAGATATAGCTAGATATGTGGTACAGTGTTTAACGTGTCTACAGGTAAAGATTGAACATCAAAAGCCATATGGAAGTCTTCAATCTTTGGAGATTCCTGTATGGAAATGGGATCATATTACAATGGATTTCGTCATGAAATTACCTCGAACTCCAAAGGGGTATGACGCGATCTGGGTAATTGTTGATCGCCTATCTAAGTCAGCGCATTTTCTTTCTATAAGAGAAAATTACTCTTTAGAAAAGCTGGCTCAGGTTTATATCAAAGAAATTGTAACCAGGCACGGTGTTCCACTATCCATTATTTCTGATAGAGATATCCATTTCACCTCAAAGTTTTGGGAGAGTTTGTAGAAAGCTTTGGGGTCTGAAATTCGACTAAGCACAACCTATTATCCGCAAACTGACGGGAAAAGTGAAAGAACTATCCAGACTCTAGAAGATATGTTAAGAAGCTGTATCATTGACTTCGGGGGATCGTGGGAAGATCATTTGCCACTAATAGAGTTTGCGTATAACAACAGTTATCATTCCAGCATCCAAGCGGCACCATATAAAGTATTGTATAGATGTAAATGTCGAATGCCGTTGTGTTGGAACGAGGTAGGAGAAAGGCAGTTAACGGGTCCTGAAATTGTTCAAGAAACTTTAGAAAAGATTGAACAAATCCGTGAAAGAATCAAACCAGCACAAGACCGCCAGAAAAGTTATGCTGATAATCGTCGAAAGCCGATTGAGTTTTATGTGGGTGGTTTTGTGATGTTAAAAGTGTCGCCGTGGAAAGGTGTTATTAGATTTGGAAAGAAGGGTAAGCTCAATCCAAGGTATGTTGGGCCATTCAGAATATGTAAACGAATTAGACCAGTAGCCTATCAGTTAGAGCTGCCAGAAGAACTAAGTCTGATCCATAATATTTTCCATGTATCAAATTTGCGGATATGTTTAGTTGATCCGAGTCTCGTTGTACGTTACCTGAGGTCAAACTGGACAGTAAATTGAACTTTGTGGAAACACCAGAAGCCATGCTTGACTGAAAAAGCAGGGTGTTGAGAAACAAAGAAATCAGTCTGGTTAAAGTACAGTGGAAATTTCACAAAGGACCAGAGGCAACTTGGGACTTGGGAGTTGGAATCAGAAATAAGAGCAGATTATCGATGGCTCTTTGATTAAAGGAATTCCGGGATGGAATTCTTTTGAAAGGGTGGATAATGTGATAACCGGGTCCTGATTATTACCCAAGGTATTTATTATGTGAATTAATTGTTTATGTGGATACATGCTTACATGGGTTAAAATGCGTATGTATGTGTATTTCATGCATGGGTTATATGCAAAATATGTGTTATATATATATATGTATATATATATATATGTATACATATATATGTATATATATATATATATGTATATATATATGCGCATGATATTTATATGCATAAGTTTGTGTGTGCATGAGCCTTATGTATGCATGAATTTTAAATGCATGCATGTGAGGGTCATGCAGATTAGTTTTAAATCTGCCAAGTGTTGTTCGGATTAATATATCGGACAAGGGCTTATGTTGACCGGATTTGTAAATCGGCCAAGTGTGGTCCTGATTTGTACATCGGGGGGACAGTGTTGTCCGGATTGCTTGTCCGGATAACTTGTCCGAATGTTTATTTGATGTAAATTGTAAGTGTTGGGCTTTCTTGAAAATTTTACAAATTGATAATTATTATTAGGTTTAATTATGGGTTTATATAAAAAGGGGTATTTTATATCTTTTTAAATAAAAAGATATATTCCTACCAAGCATGGTGACGTAAGTCTGTTTTGGTCTTGAACTGGATTTTTGGGAAATGTTTCTACCAAGTGTGGTAATATAAGTCTGTTTTAGTATGACACCATATTTTGTAAAACATTCCTACCAAGCGTGGTGACGTAAGTCTGTTTTGGTGTGAAACTTGTTTTAAGAGGTAGTTCCCCCAGACGTGGTGACTTTTGTTTGTTCTGGCTTGGAACTGGGAATGGGTAATTTCAGACGTGGTGACTTTTGTCTGTTTTGATAAGTAACCCTGTTTTGATGGAGGAACATGAGTGACATATCAAGGAGAGGTGTACTTGGAATAAGGGAGGTATTGCCATATGTGGATATTATTATAACTCTTGTTATTATTACTAATTRGATTTAATAACTTTGAATCATCATTTCTTTGTGACCTGATGAATTAAAGATATTATTCCTATTTAGAAATAATAATTTAGATGTTATTGAGAAGAGAAAAATGGTTTGTCACAAAGGGCAAGTATTGCCTTAAATATTTCCATTAATATTTACAAAGAAATAGTCTGATAAATCAAATAGACTATGGTTATACTATTTCATGTTGAGAAAGTTGGACCTTTAAATAGATGCATTTTTAATATTATTATGTTTATCCTGTTATTCGTATCATTGAGAACTTCATTGTCTATTTGAAATGAAAATATATATAAGTAAAGATATTTTGTTATATTTTGGTGTTTATCACCCTGCATTTGCAAAGAAGGGATTTACTCACTAGACCCTTCTTGTCTAACCCTCATTTTTTGTTTTAAAAATATGCAATGCAGGAACGGCACGGGCCAAGGATAAATAAGGGGAAAGGGAAAATGTGATTATTTTTCCTAAACTGATATATGCTTTTGAAGATTTGCTTGAGATTGCTTACTTTGGATAATACATGTTGTATTACATGTGATAGTTTAGGATTTTGTTTTGTAATTTTTCATATGTAGATTTTGTACATATAAGAATCCTTGTACTAGTGGGACCTTGTGATGTAAATTATATTTCTATGTAATGAGATATGTGTTATATGCAAATGTGGTGTTTGGGGGTGTTACACGTATCCGGACAACATTATAACCGAACTAAGACGTATCCGAACGTTTCCGGATGGCGCTATGACCGTATTCAGACGTTTCCGGATGGTGCTATGACTGTATCTGGGCGTTTCCTGACGGGGCTACGACCGTATCCGGACGTTTCCAAGGAATTGTGAAGCAATATAGCAACTATAAAACAGAAACATAACAAATGTATAAAATGTTTAAAACACTCACCTTAGCCAAAATCTCTGTTTGAAATATGCTTAATCTTCTACCTTAGATATTGGATTAGCAAGGATTAAACACAGATATGAAGTGGTAAAACCCTTCCTCATTGGGGCGGTGCATGGCAACCACCACCCCCTCCCTTCCTAATCATCACATAAAATTTTAATAATAATAATTCCCACAAGAACCGGCTATAGATTAAATTTATAACACATAAGATAATTACTCAAAAACCCTCACACTACACAATCCAATCCCCGAACTTTCCATTGCTACATAACTTTAAAACCGATCAACTATAATCTGAAAACTGGATATTACAATATCCTCTCCATAGAAGAATTTCGTTCCGGAATTCCCTTAGGTAAATAAATGAGGATATTTTACTCGCATTTCTGACTCGAGTTCCAAGGTGGCGTTCACCCCTTTATGATAACTCCACTAAACTCTTACTAATCTGACTTTTTTATTTCGCCATTTTTTTATGTTGAAGTCAGTAATGGCTTCAGGGGTTCAAAACATAACTTCTCATCAATCTTAATTTCCGGTAGAGGCACCGCTACTTCCAAATTTGCTAAACACTTCCTCAGATTTGACACATGAAAAGTGTTATGAATACCACTTAGTTCCAAAGGAAGTTCTAGTTTGTATGCCACCTCCCCAACTCTTTCAATTGTGACATTAACTCCTTTAATTCAGATGGAGCTAATCTATACAGTGTACGTGCAACTGCGCTGCTCCAGGCAGTAACTCAATCTGAAACTCTATCGATTGATCCAGAGGTAAACTTGTTAAGTCTTCCAGAAATACTTTCGGAAATTCCCTTACAACTGGAATATCCTCCATCTTTTCCTTTTCTTACTTTATGTCAATGGCATAGGCAAGAAAACTGACAAATTCTTTATGTACGCACTTTCGAGCCTTTAAAACATTGATAAGGCTGGAATAACGATCCCGCCTGTCACCATATATTATAACCGGTCCTTTCCCTAGTAAATCTATATAGATCATCTTTTCATTGCATACTATATAGGCTTGATTTATAGCTAACGAGTCCATTCCCACAATTACATCAAATTCTCTTAAGGGTATGGGAATAACTGAATAGGTACCTCACACCCTTTTATACTTATGGAACAATCATCAATCATTTCCTTAACCGACACTTCACTATCATTTGTTGTTTCTACTATCAATACCTCATCTAATATTTGATGGTGACACGAAAGAACGATTTACACTAGAATCAAATAAAACTTTGGCACATACCGAATTAACAATAAATGTACCTGTCACCACTTCAGGGTGTTCTTCTGCCTCGCCTCTCGTCATCTGAAAGGCTCGTCCTCTAGCAATCGTCTCACCACGTCTTATTTCTCCACGACCACTTGGAGCATTACGATTAACTGTTGGGCCATGGTCAGTAAAACATAACCAGATCCTCGACCCCTAGAATACCCAGATCCTTGGCCCTCAGCAAAACCAGATCCTCGTCCCTTAGCTTGCGGACAATCGACGTTCACATGCTGAGAGGAATTGCAGGTAAAACATCTTCGCACCATTCGAAAGTCATGACCTATATGACCTAATTCCCAACATTTAAAACATACTCGTGACTCCCTATTGCAACTTCCTTGATGTATTTTATGACATCGTGCACATGCCTTATCAGTATCCTTCGAACTGGTCGATCCATATTTTCAGTAAACCTTGGTCTACGAAAATCAGTCATTACGACTTCCCCTTTTCTTTTATCCCCAACCTTTTCTTGTGGTTGGCAATTAATATCCCGTTCCAGAATTTCTACAGCGTCAACAGCTGCCTGAAATGTTGTTGGATTTCTAGATATCACATATTTTCGGAGATTAGACTCCAAACTCTAGATGTACTTTCTAACTTTACTGCTTTCAGATACAATATATGCTTTAATGAACCGAGACTGTTCCATGAAAACTTTCGTATACTAACGAACTGACATGTTTCCTTGTCCTAAGCGAAGGAAATCATCTTCTAACTTTCGAACAGCCGCTTCAGGACAATATTGCATCTTAAATTTCACTACAAATTCCTCCCATAACATAGTCTTTAAAATATTTGGATCTGTACTTGACAAAATCTCCCACCAATATAGACACTTGACCTCAGTCGAGACACATCAAACATAACTTTATCTTCCGCTGCACTTTTTCTGATTTGCAGACTTAATTCAACTTCTTTAAGCCGACACATGGCTTTAACAGGATCATGTTCTCCGGAAAATTTAGGAGGTTTACAAGCAAGAAACATCTTGATATCCCCTCTTTTTTCTAGCTGAGGATGAAGTAAGGGGTACAGACGTATCTGTTGTCGGTGTACTTGCTCAAACTTCTTCCTGATAATCTGGATCTCTTACTTCTTCTGGATTATTTTGTTCCGATCGTCCCAACAAACTTACCAAACTTTCTTGAAATTTTCCCAATTCAGCAGCCAACATTTCCTGGGTAATAAAACATGGACAAGGAGCATTATTTCTACCTCTTGCTCTACCTCTTCCACGGCCTGACATAGAACTCTCATGTGCCGATAATTCTTGTTCCAAATGAGTTTCTGGGTGAGTATTTCTTCCCCTTCCTCGACCCCTACTTCGACTTCGTGTTTCGATAGTCATAACATTTTCCGGGTCCTCTTCTCAGTTTATCATTCCTCTTCCCCGACCTCTTCCATGACCGGTAGAAGTCCTTCCCGATCGATTAAGATTATCTGCCATCTTTTCTTAGTATTCGTATTACTTTAACGTATTTTCTATAACAATAAACACACATACGATTATTCACATATCAAAGTATGATACAGGTTTACCCGTGGGTCTAATATTTGTAACTCACGATTACATTAATCATATGTAATCGAACTTTGTCATACTTATCCCCACAATAGGTTCAACTACAACATAATCCCATGTTCATAGTCCCAGTGAAACATATTATCACATATTCCACACCACTAGCTTAAGTCTAAGTATCAAGAGAATATCCAGATCCCTCAAACTAAGGCTTTGATACCAACTATAACAACCCACAATTCTATCCATGATATAAATCACAACAATCACTAATCTATAAACATAATTGTCGTAGTATAACCCAAAAACTTTGTATTTACATCACAAGAGAAAATATGGATTAACAAAAACTTTGTCAAGATACAGCACAAACATCTAAATAACACTTCATTACATTTTTCCATTGCCTTTGTCTTGTGATGATAGATGACCTGCAAAACAGATTAGTCCAATAATTGAGCGTTAGATCAAAAGGTCTAGTGAGTGTATCTTTCTCATACAAACAATATATATTTCAAAACCCAAGATTATAACAAACCTGGATCTTAATATATCATTTCATCACTCATCTATCGCGGTTAAACCGCCAGTTCATTTATCGCGGTCACACCCAAACATTAAAGATTTTCTCTAACTCTTTATTCAGATAAGATATAAAAATTGCCAACACTTTATCTAGATAGTTATGAATCTGGTCAACTCTCTTTAGATGGATATGGAATCCAGACGACATGATAACCGGATGGGAACGCGTATCCGGATGGCATGATAATCGGATGAGAACGCATATCCGAACAACATTATAACCGGACTAAGACGTATCGGAACGTTTCCGGATGGTGCTACGACCGTATCCGGACGTTTCCAAGGAATCGTGAAGCAATATAGCAACTATAAACCAGAAACATAACAAATGTATAAAATGTTTGAAACACTCACCTTAGCCAAAATCTCAGCTTGAAATATGCTTAATCTTCTGCCTTAGATGTTGGATTGACAAGGAGAAAACACACATATGAAGTGGTAAAACCCTTCCTCACTCTACCAAACTTACTATATATAGTAACAGTGAAAAAATGAGTACTGGGGCGGTGTATTACATCCACCACCCCCCTCCCTTCCTAATCATCACATAAAATTTTAATAATAGTAAATAATTCCCACAAGAACTAGCTAAAGAGGAAATAAATAACACATAAGATAATTCCTCAAAAACCCTCACACTACACAATCCAATCCTCGAACTTTCCAATGCTACATAATTTTAAAACCGATCAACTATAATATGAAAACTGTATATTACACTGAAGTTGTCTCTAATGAATCGGCGAGGTTTGGAAAGAGAGCCATTGTCGTTAAAGTTGGTGTTGGTGTTTTGTAAAGTCATTTGAAAAGCAATAAGTTATCTAAGGAAGAAGAGACAATAAAATGCAGATAAATAACAAAACAATACAAAAATAAATGTTTGCTCTGAAACCACTTGTTGGTCTCAGCCGGATATACAAGAGTTTAGAGCTGATCAGTTTGTGAAAGGGGGGGATGAATACAAACACATTAGCTTACAGTTTTAGAAATATATATTGATAAAAAATGATCAATACAGATTGTTTGTGGAATAGACAAGGTAAAGAAAAACCTATCTAAAACAATTGATAGTCCCACTTTTGATGATCAATCTTCAATCTTCATAACCATGGCAGAATCTCAGATCTAACATTCAAGAACACAAGATATACTTTGAGAGAAAAGGTCAAACATTCAATATTCAATCAAACTCTCTATTATGTAATGTGTTTTACAAATGAGCTCTCTCTACTTACAATTACAAGACAAACTCCTATTTATATGGTCAAACTACTAAAGATAGTCAAAGTCAAACCTGCCTAAGAAAAGTCAAACACGATGACTTTTACCATTATAGACAATATTTAACTTTCAAGACGAATACAATTTAATACAGATTTCCAGTCCTAACAACAATCTAGAAATACACACAAATACTCTTAGCAAATATAAGAGATTTGCCAAAAGAGATAAGACTAGAGGTGTGTTCTTCTTGGGTATGCTTCTTAGAATTAGAGGGAGAAATTCTAATTTGCTTGTATCGCATATTTCATGAGTGGAGAGAGCACTCAGCTATTTATACCCATTGCATGAAATGTAATTCAGAAGAGTTAAATCAAGCTTTTGCTACAGTGAATAGTACTTTTGTCTATTCATGAGCAGATATCCTTTCATAGAGTTGGTGGGCACTAGAGTCAACTAATCGGCTCCATGTGGTACTATACTCTTGAGAGGGTATGGGTTTGTCCTTTGTGTATGGGAGGACAAGACAAAACCAATCGTGTATGACAATCTTCATTTGATTGCTAAATGTTGGAATAACGTTGGAGGTCTCTTCAACACTCACTGAGCCTTGTGCAGTCTTCACACATATGTTGACTAGGTTGTAATCATTGAATACCACTTCAGATCACGAACGCGCTAGTCACTAATATTTAGTTTCAGTCTTTGACATTTGCTCAAGGTTCTTGGGTGTGAGTTTTGTCTTCTTTATTAGATCTTTCAAATCAGATAATTTCTTTGTAATTTTAGAAATTTTACTTTCAAGATCTGATCTTTCTTTTTCAAAACTTTTTCTCTCTTTTTCAAAATCTTTCCTTTCTAACTCAAAATTCCCCTTCTCATTCTCAGATGCAACTTCTAACCATTTCTTCTTCTTAGTTAACTCCTTTGCTATAATAACATTCTTCTTTGCAACATTCTTTCTTTCTATTGCAAATGACTTTCTCTCATTATTCAAACTCTTCTTCTTAGCTGCAATGCTCTTTGAAATCACCAAATGTTTCTTCTCATATTCTTTCTTTTTTGTCTGAAACTTTGCTCTTTCCAGAATAATTATTTTCTCAAATTCAGATATTTGCCCTGAAAGTTTGCATTATTGATCTCAAGCGCCTTAATCTTGCTTTCAAGTATCTTTCTTTCAACAACAAATTTCTTTTCAGCTTCTGTAAACTTTTCTCTTTCCTTTTCAAGTTCCTTTCTATTAGAATTCAATAACTTTTTATACTTCAGATCATATATCTTTTTTCTTTTCTTCTTCAAACTCTTTTCTTTAATATATTAACAAACTTTCCAGTTCATCAATCTTCTTCTTTTCTTTTTCAAAAACTCTTCTTTCAGAACTTAGAATTTTCTCAGTTTTATAACCTTTGTAATTAACTCAGAGTTCTTCTTTAACAACTCAGCATTTATTTCTTGACAATCAGAAGAAAAGACTCTAGAATGAAATTCATTAATTTGTTCCTGTAAAAACTTATTTTCTTCATGAACTCGATCATTATTGTTTACCATATATTTGGCCCAACATAAATTTGAAAGGTTTTCATAAAACATTTCAGCATATTTCTCTTGTTCCATTTTAAACTTCTTTTCCAATTTAGAAACTTACTCTTTAAGTTCCTTATTCTCTCTTTCTATCATAAAAGCCATCTCAAAATACTTCACATTGATTAATCACACTTGATCTTAAAACAATTCAAAACTTAGAGAAATCAGCAAAACAATCCTTATCGAACAGAACTCTTATCGGACACCACAATGTCTTACTACACTTGTTATCAGACACCAAAGAAACTGTTAACTCTTATCGCCCAAGTCTTTTATCGATCAAAACTTTTGTCGCACACTTCCTTATCGCCCAAAACCCTTATTGGACAAAGCCTTTATCGATCACAAGTTCTTATCGGACAACACTTGTAACACCCCCAACTCACATTATACAGGGAATACATGTTTAATCCCACAAAGGTCCGAAGTACAAGAAGCAATATTACAAAAGACACAACCCAAAAATTCCAAAATACATGCTCTTGTACTACATAACTTCTAATTTCCAAAACACATCCATTGATCTTCATTTAGCTATGCATATAGGGAAACAACTCACATTTTCCCTTTTCCCTTACTATCATTATATTTTGCATTTCCTGCAATACATATTTGAAACACAAAATGAGGGTTAGACCTAAAGGTCTAGTGAGATCTTTTTTTCCATGTAATTGCAGGGTGAAAATCACCAAAACATTGTTCAAATAAATCATTTCACATAATAAGATGTAAATCCACATTCTGTTTGTGTTCATCGGTCCTCTGGTTCCAAGGACTAGACTTATAAAATATTTTATAAAACAACAGGACCAGAGCTCCTCTGGTTCCTTTACCAGAGCCTCTAGTTAAGCTAACTAGAGCCTCTTACTCAAATAAAGTCCTCTCAAATGTTCATAGACTAACACCATAGATAGTAAAGTGGTTTTCCAAGTATAAAAACATAGATTAAAAATGAATTTGTATGACCAGAGCTCTGGTTCTACTAGCCAGAGCTTCTGGCTCAAAACTTAAGACCAACCAGAGCTTCTGGTTCAACGCGCATGCTAACCAAAGCCCCTCTGGTCTGTCTTCCCTTGTAAAAAAGTTTCTAAGTATAAATTCTTTGAAATATCCTTTAAAGTATAATTTTGACACAGAGCTCCTCTCTAATTGATACAGAGCCTCTGGTTTAAATAAAACTTTAGTAAAAGACTTGTATCGATATTGAATCATCATCCAGAACCCTCTGGTTTCATTATAAGGACCAACCAGAGCCCCTTTGGTTTCTTTCAAGGAACAACAAGAGCCTCTCTGGTTCCTCATAAATCAAACACCTTGTTCCAAAATAGATTTTATCCAAAACCACTGGCCATAGGTCAAGTTTTCCCCTTCTCAATAATATCAATACTATTATTTCTAATAAGAGCAACATCTCTGGGTCCTCAAATCACAAAGAAGTAAGAACTCAAATCTCTTGCAATCTTAAGAGACATAATAGCAAGAGCTATAATATTTCACACACACAAATGCCAACCTTATAACCGAAGGTACACCTCTCATTGATATGCCACCCTTATAACCGAAGGTACACTTCTCCTTGATATGCCACCCTTATCCCATGGTACACCTCTCCTTGATATGCCACCCTTATTTCCTCATCAAAATATATGGATTAGTTCCAAACGAAGACAGACCAAAGTCATAATCGTCTTGATGAAACAACCTCCATAGTTTTATCCACAAAATCTATAGATTAATCTCAAACGAAGACAGACCGAAGTCACAACCATCTTGAAGGGGTGTCCTCTATAGTTTTTAACCAATAATGGTTTCAAAACAATTTTATCATCAAAACTTTTAAACTCAAGAACAACCAGTTCTTTCAATATCATTTCCAACTCAAAATCTCCTTTAAATCCTTAAAATAGGATATTATCCACAAACAATTTTTAAGAAGCAAAAATCTTCTTTATCTTTCCAAAACAGTTTCCAAATCTAAGATCATAAACATGTATCTGTAAACCGTTAGAGAACAGTTTTTACCAATTTTTTCCACATATCAAACCATCAAAACCCAACAGTTTAAATAACATCATATAAAGATTTTAGTATAAAAACTCACCTTACAAGCACAAACTGGAGTTTCAAACAACATCAATTTCTTCAAACGAACATGGAATCTCCAATCACTTTTTAAGCAAACAACCTTCTTCAAGAACAATCTCCACCGCCACACTCACACTTTCTCTCTAATGTTCTTTTTCAAAAACAGGATAAGATGGGGTCTTATCTTTTTACTTTCTTTATATAAATTCCAATAGAGGCGGTGGGGACTTTTACTATATTAAAATTCACAGGCGGTGCCTTAAATATTTTAAAATTCATCTTTCTTAGCCATGAAGGTTACCCACATTCTCAATAAAATATTACTAATTCACGTATGCTTTTCACCTTACATGTATACACATATTTTATCATATTCTTATGCATGCATAGTAACATATTCTCATGTATGCGATCCATGCATCTTTTTAATTAGACATGCATGCTTTCATGTGTTTCATAGAATATTCACATAAAGTTACCACAACCGATGTTGTCTGAAACCTGGTTATCACAACACTTGTCCTTATATACTCCTTATCAGACAAGATTTGATTGGACATGATGCTTATTGATTACAATTTAAGCAACGAGCAAGGATATCGCTTAATGCTTTAAGCGATGAAAGAGGCTTATCGATTAAGAGATGAATGATAACCAAAAATACAAGTATCAATAGGCGATGAGACAAAAATCACCTTAGATGTATGCGATAAAGATATTGAATCGAATAACAAGCAATGTTCAATAAGCGATGAAGGTTTTATCATTTGATGAACATATTAATCGAGCGATAAAGATCACATTTAGTGAAAATTCAGATTTCAATCCAAAAACACTCAAATTTACACCAAAATGAACAGAATTAGCACATATTGATTCGCAATATGATCAAAAACTTGAATAAAAAACAGATCAAAATTGACCAATTTCAATGAAAAATTCAAGAACAAAATATGAACACTTCAAGAACACGAATCACCAAAAATTCAAAATTGTTTCTTGAAATCAATTCAATTATAAAATTGAATGATTCTAATCAATTCCAAATGAAACTTCACATACAATTCAATCAATCAAAGATAAAATTCAAACAAATTATGAGAATTTGATTAGAAATAGTGAGTAGAAAGTGTCGATCAAGAAAATGTCCAAATGTGGTTCAATTCTAGTCTAATTCAATTCAATCCAAATCTTTATGTTGTTGTAATCTGCTCTGATACCAATTGATAATCCCAGAAGATTAATCAATTACACATTTATAATTCAAGATCACTAATAGGAAAATAGAAAGTGTGGAGATAATAGAAGTGTAAAGAGAAAAATCTTTCAAAGCTCAAATGTATTAGATTCTTTAAAGATTACTAAAATGACAAAAGCTACTTACAAATATTTCTTACTCAATCTACAACTAAGCACCCTATTTATACACAAGGAATACGCCAGAAGCATAAGGCTTGGATACAACATTTAAGAACAAAATATTGATCCTAACATATTTTTATATAGATGGATTTTTCTCCCAAAATTACGTTATAAACTATGGTTTTCACTATTAATATTTGTAACACCTTGAATTTTATGAATCTAAATAATACATTGTTTGGTAGAACTGTACGAGTTTACTAAGTAAATTCATGCAGGTTTTTAGTTATGCCAAGTTATATACACACGCGGATTTATGCGTGAATTATATACCTAACGTGGGTTTATGCGAAGTCGTATACCCGGGCGCTTTTACACACAAGTTTAGTCGCGTAAAAAGCCGTGTAAGCTCTTGTTTGGACGTGAGCGACTTACCACGTGACTTAAGTCGCCGTAAACTATCTGGTCAACTTTTAAGCCAATTTTCAAGGGTTTTTCATCATTTTTTTTACGTTCTTCACCTCTTCTTCATTTGGACAATTTTTGGAGCTCAAATGCTGATTTTGGCCTTGTATTTAGGATTGAAAAACTCCATTTGAGGAATCAAGCTTGGTCTTGCAAGATCTTGAAGAGGTAAGTTTTGGGGTATATTGAGATCTAGTTCGGGTTTTTTTTTGGATCTTCTCTTATGTAGGTTTAGGTGACTTATTGGGTTTGAATAATTGTCATGAGAAGTTTCTTGAAGGATTCTACTTATGGATCGAGCCTTTATCAATGGAAGTTAGAGTTTTGATTTTAGGACCTAGAAGGTGAGTTCAAGTTGCTTTTTGAAAACGTTGTACATGCCAAAAATGTTCATTTTGAAGTCGTAAACTATCTTGATGTTTATCAAATATGTTGTTTATTTGATGAAATTTGCTTTTTCTGGTATATTTGATTTTATAAATATTGTAAAATGCCTACATTTGAGTTTTTTGGTCATTTTAATAAATAATTTATAAGAGTGTGTTCTTTTGCTAATTTATTTTATAAATGGAGATTGTTTGATGAACGTTCATTTTATGTATTTGGTTTGGAAAATGCATTACTGTGTTATGGGACATTTTGGACATATAGTGATTTGTCCCAATGATGATGGGTTTTTTAGCTGGTCATACTTTTGGCCATAAGTTCGCCTATTTATTGAGCAAATGCATTTTATTGCTTATGTTGACTTTTATTTGAGTAGTCAAATAAGTGTGGAATTAGTGGCTTCATTTTGGCCATTTGAGTTTTGAGGATATTTGTCCGGTTTGAATTTCTCAATATTGAGCTTAGGCATGATTTGTTTTATTGCATATTTATGTGGGAATTACATGTTTTGAGTGTGGGTCATTCAATTGGGGTCATGTAGTTTAGACTGTAATGCATTGGACCCATATTAGGTAATTCTAGTATTGTTCTTTAATGGAATTTATCATTCAATAATGTATTAATTAGTCTCTCTATTCCAAATTTAGGGGTATTACAATATTTGTCAACGTTATGTCATTTTTTGTATTTAAATAAAAAATTTGTGTATATATACTTTTTGCAAAAGAAAGGTCGGTCAAAAATTATATTTTAGTCGACTAACTTTTCAAATCCGCTAGTGGTTTTTCTTCGTTGTGATTTCTTCCTCATGAATTTCTACTTTAGTTATCCCGAGTTGCCAAAATCCAACTTTAAGATCAAACTTAGATAGTACTTGCATTTGCGAGGGATTGGAACAACAACTTCTTTTCTTTTAATACACCATATCTATTGTCCATTCTATCACCTTCTCATAATTGTAAGATAACAAAAATCACACCACGATTTAAAAAATTTAATAATTACATCTCATAACATCTCTTGAAATGTGGACTTAATTAAAAGAATGTAAAAAGAAGGTCGGCCAAAAAGTATATCAAGCCACATAACTCTTTTAATTTTAGAAGGAATCTCTCCACCTTCCATATACACACATTTATTCTTCAATCTATCATATTCTCATCAGTATGGGATAGCAAAAATCACAACATAGTTCATGATTATTAAATATTTAAATTTTATAATGCCACTTTATATAACCTTTCTATTTCTAAAGTAATACACCATCCGTTTCATATATCGACATTTGTTCATTAAACTAAAGATTTTCCATCAAAGTGAGTAACCAAAATCACACTATGTTCAACACTCGTATGTTGCTCTTGAATAGTTAGCATCATCTAATAGCGTCATTTCCTATTTTCATCTAATAGGACTCATTTAATCATCTATGTTGGTTCTAGATGGATCTACAATAGTTTAAAAGTAACAGTTTGTAGAAGGAGGAGGGGATGAATACAATCACACAAAAATTTCACTTTTAAAATCCTTTATTGATATGAAAAGATCATTACAGAATCTACGAATTGTTTGTGGAAGAAGAAAAGTTACATAATTATCTAAAACAATCTAGGGAGCACATAAGATACAAAAAATCAAGAGAGAAAAGAGTTGCTTCAGAAGATGCTATAACTTTGCTTGATAGTAAGCTCAGTTGATGTTCTTCGCTTGAAGTAAACGTAACTTCACGGGATCAAGAATTTGTGCTTCTTGTATGTGCACTTAGAGAGAAGAGTCTCCATGGCTATTTATACCCATTGTTTTAAATGCAAGTCAGAAAATACAAGGCACGTGACAAGCTTCTAGAAGTGAGCTTGTCCTTTTTCTTCAAATATATAGGATTTTGGTCGTATATGAACAGTAGTCTTTAATAAAGTAGGTAAGCATGTTGGAGACAATAGAGCGACTTCGTACATGTGCTTTACTTTGAGATGTATGGGTTTGTCCTTTGTGTGTAGGAGGATAAGACAAAAACTAATCTTGGATAACAAGATTCATTTGGTCGTTTACACTTGAATAACTCTAGAGTTTCTTCAATGTTCGCTAAATCTTGAACAAACTTCACACTTGATTGTAGTGATGGCGAAAACCGTCGGTCCTTACCGATCTCGGGACTCAACAATGACTGTCCAGACGTAACCGGTCACGGTCCCAGTCGAATTGGGTGATCCTGGTTAAGATGAAGTGTAACAGGTTATGGTAAGCCGGTCCCGGTCCCAACCGGTCCTACCATTAAAAAATATTTTTTTTAAATATTTTTAATGATATTTTTTAATACATTATAAAATTTGTAATTGGGTCACTCAAATACATTTTAAAATGTGTTTTTTTTTTTATAATTAAAATTACATTGTCTTCAAAAAATACATTAAAAATTATTTGAAAATACACTTATTCATCAATCATCATCGGTCTCCCATGTCGGATTGATTTGAAGAGTTCCGCTCTCTTGAATTCTTCTAATAACCTCTTGGTCATCAAGGTCATCAATGTCGAGTTCCTCATCATCGTTATATTATGAGTAAGTTTCGTCGGTATCGGTAGTTGGCGGCGTGTTTAGTTCCATGGAGATTTAATTTTTTTCCACCGTTTCAATCTCCACCTGTAACGATGTCATGTGTTGAATTCTATCAACACTATACAAGTAATCTTTCAAACAGACGAAACACTCTATGGACTCTGGGCTTAGTCTTGTCCGATGTATCGAAATGATCCTGCCACTAAGAGAAAAAGCGGACTCCGGAGCTATAGTACTAGCTTGGATTGTTAGTATATCACGTGATATGTATGCCAAAACATGGAATTGTGGTTGCTTTTGTTTCCAAAAATCTAATAGATCACTTTTTTCAAAATCATCGGCATCATTTGCAGGGCATGCGTCCATAATTAGTATGCACATACATATTTAGTTAACTCAAATCGTTATCCAATCGACTTTTTTTACTCGATTCATTTAAAACCTTGCTCATTAAATTAGTCATCAGCTCTTTCGGACTTTGGCGATGACCGCTAAAAGAACTAGAACCCGCAAATCCACGACTTGAAGAGCTTTGTTGTTGGTTTCTTCCTCCACAAAAATGTTTATAATGATCAAATATATCTTGAAAATTACAATTAAACAAACGTTTTTGTTCCGTTGAAAAATAATTATCCGTAGCCGTATCTAAACCAAATGCCACACATATTTTTGTAACTAAAACTTCATCACCGATAACATCTAAATACGAGTTTAACGCCTCAACACAAAGAAAAGCAAATGGGACGCTCATAAAATATTTTAACAATTTCTTTTTCATTAAACTCATCAACCTTTCCCAATCATGATGGTGCTCGTATTGAGCAATCTTACTTGCGAAAATATATTATTGGTTTAAAAGTAAAGGGTTGTTGGATAATAAAATAACGGATAAAAGTGTTGTCGCTTTTTTAAAATTGCCTAAAATATCGTACAATCCTTCAACCACGGCCCAATAAAGATTTTCAATAGAAATTTGTGGGTAATGGTGTCTATAAAATTTGTTTTTATCAAAATTTCAATCATAAAATAGATTGTTGAACTAGTTATGGCTGACTACTTGCTATAACATCCATACAACATTGTCCGTTGGAATTTGTGTTTATGTCTCACCAAAAGTATTACACCCATGCTACCTTTGTTTATTATGTTATTTGCAATTGTTAACTCAGATCCAATCAAAGTCTTCAAAGTCGCATATGAAGTTAGTCTTTCAACTCGACATCTTGCAACTTAAGATACCTATCCCTGTGGAATATGATACTTGGTTCTTACCATTTTATTACTTGAAGGCGATGGTGTTGATACGTGTATACTTGCATGTGTTACCACTTAGTGTGGTAGAGATACAATATCTAGATCCTATCAACTTTTTGGTGCCACTGCCGGGAATAGGTGTAAATTTTATAGTTGTTTAGAGATTGAGTCTTGTTAAGCTAATTTTTCTACCATATTTGTTGCTTGTCATACGTTTCCATGTGTGTAAGTAACACGTTTTGTAGTTTATCTTTCTATGAATATGGATTCAATGGGGCAATCGTTTGGGCTGTATGGATCTATTTTCTGTGACTTTTGTGGTGGAGATCATTTCTCATAAAATTGTCCTTCGAACCCCGAGTCTTATTATTTCATGGGAGATAGTAATTGGGATACTTCACACTTCAATGTTTACACTCAATCATGGGAGGAGCATCCTAATTTGTTTTTAAATAGTCAAAATCATGACATATTCACATCATGAATACCTCCCTACCAAGATCGGAATAACACTTATCCAAATACTTTTGACCAATCTTGAGTGGAACATGTTGAATTTTCTAGGAATTTTCAAGGGGATGATTTTAACAACTTATTTTTACCCCCTACACCGTCTTTAGAACTAATTAAAGCCTGTAACTCTTTTAAAACGTTTCTCGATGATCACACACAAAGTCTATTAACATATGTTGATAATATCACAACTTTTGTTTAAGATATCATTAGTGAGCAAAACCTAAATCATGTACCAAGTGATTTTGAAACATCTAAGTGTGTTGGTAAGGATGAAAGTGAGGCTAATAATTTGATGAGAGTCATGAGATAGAAAGTTTCGAGGAAACACCTGATCATTTGAGCAACCCTTCTTCACTTCATAATAATGAATAGGTGCAACAAAATGCCAAGATTGTCACTAACCCATGCTTTGATGTTGTGAAGGAAAAACATATTGTTGCAAATATAACAACATTTCTGCAGCAAAGCTGTGGAAAAAACCTTCAAGTTATTTTTAAAAAGGGACGTGATGATCAATCCAAGGACTCAAGATGCTTCATAAAGTCATGTCTACTGTTGGTGAGGTGATGTGGAGAACTCTTTGTGGGATGAAATATTTTGCAATTTGTGCCATTAAAATTTTGTGTCACAATCAAGGAGTGAAACAAGTGGTGAGGAAAGTATTTAAGCATAAGTGGAAAGAGAAACATCAAGATGAGTTGGTGAGGAAGTTTTGGCTTGAAGAGCATACTGATGTGCTCCAACAAATTCCACCTTTTCTTGACAATTGTCAACAAAAGTTTCAACCACTGAAAAAGGAGAACATTGTGCTAAAAAAGAAGATGCAACATCTGGTGTTGCAACATTCTATACAACAAGAACAACACCACAACTCATTGCATTGGAGTATGGCAGGTTTAATCACGATCCTTTAAATCTAACTTTTTTTTCTTCTTTTTTTTCATTTATTTGAGTCTGGGAAAACTCTTTTATTTTAGAGTTTTTTTTGCAAGTCAAGTAAGTTGTTCTTATTATCTTAAATGTTTTCATAACCCCAATAAATTACTTGTTTTTTTTTTACCATCCTTTAACCTACTTTATTTTTTTGCTAGAACTAGCCACTCTATTTTTTGGGACACAATTTGGTCTAAACTTGCTACAAAATTCTAGGAAATGATATAGGCCATTTGTTTTTTTCATCATAGCCTTTGACACCCTTGTTATCAATAATTCATCCAAAAACAAGACGAAGTTTCAAATGAGTTTGGGGGAGGGATATCCAAAAAGGCCAAAAGATTAACACAAAAAGAGCAAAACTCTAAAGAGATGCCTTGTTTTGGAATTATCAAAAGCACTAAAAATGTCCCATAGGGACAAAGTGTATGTTGTCAACAAAATAGCCAAAATGCCAAAAAGTGAGAAATTCCAATGTTGCAGTGTTGATCCTCTCTCTCATTGATTTGATGAAAATCCCTTTTTCCTATCGAAGTATTATGTTTTTGTCTATTTAGTTCCAGCGATCATCACTGAGTTTGTTCAGTGATCACTAAAACATGTATTGTAGTCCTACAGCGACAGCTAAACTTCATGAAGACAAAACTCACACCCAAGAACCTTCAGCAAATGTCGAAGACTGAAACTGAAGAATATATGTGTGAAGCGGTATTCAGTGATTACAACTTGGTCAATATATGTGTGAAGAATGCACAAGCCTCAATGAATGCTAAAGAGAACACCATCGTTATTTCAGCATTCAGTGATCAAATAAAGCTTGTCATGCACGATTGTTTTTCTTTTGTCCTTCCACACACAAAGGACAAACCAATACCCTCTCAAGAGTATCGTACTGTATGAAACCGATTAGTCGACTCTAGTGCCCACCAACTCCATGAAAGGATGTCTGCTCATGAATAGATAATAGTACTATTCACTATTGCAAAGGACAAGCTTTCCTCTAAAAGCTTGACACGTGTTCTGCCTCTTCTGAATTGCATTTAATGCAATGGATGTAAATAGCTGAGTGCTCTCTTCACTCATACACACATGAACGCTGCCTTACAAGCAAGTTAGAATTTTTCTCTAAATTCTAAGACACATACCGAAGAAGAACACATCTCTATCTTATTTCTTTCGGTAAATCTCTTATATTTGCTAAGTGTATCTGTGTGTATTTCAAGATTGTTTTAGATAGGTTTTTATTTACATTTTCTATTCTGCAAACAATTTGTAAAAATTTGTATTGATACTTCTTTATCAATATATATTTCTAAAAGTGAAAGCTATTGTGTTTGTATTCATCCCCCCTTCTACAAACTGATCAGCTCTAAACTCTTGTAGATCCGTTCGGGACCAGCAAGTGGTATCAGAGCAGTGTTTGCTTTTCATCTTGTTTTGTTGTTTGTCTGCATTTTATTATCTCTTCTTTGTCTCTAGATAATTTACTGCTTTTCAAATGACTTTACAAAACACCAGCACAAATTTTCACGACAATGGCTCTTTTGCCAAACCTCCATGATTCATTAGAGACAACTTCAGTCTCTGGAATAATCGGATGTCTCTCTTCTTGGAAGGTGTGGATCCTAAAATTCCGTACTATATAGAGAATGGACCCAATGTTCCATACGCTATATCTCCGACGGTTCCTAAAACTGCTACGACTGCCGTGATTCCTGAACAGCAGATTCCAAAGCTCCCTCATCAGTGGAGTGATGAACATAAGAAGAAAGTAGCTATAGATACTCGTGCGAGATCTATAATAGCCATGTATCTTTCCAATGAGGTTTATCATTCTGTAATGAAACTAAGAACCTCCAAAACCATGTGGGACACACTTTGTGTGCAATATGAAGGTACTTCTCAAGTACAAGAATCGAGGAAAATAAATTTATTAAGACAATATGAAGTCTTTCTCTATGGAAAGAATGAATCGTTGTCTTAAGTATATCAGCACTTTAACTGCCTCCTTATCGACTTCAGGACTGTTGGAAGAGAGTATTCCAACTTTGAGATATTGAAAAAGTTCCTGGAATGCTTGCCAGAATCTTGTGATACTTATTCTATGTATCTCAACATGTCCAATGATATGTCCTCTCCCTCTCTCTTAGTTCTCTTTATGGGATACTGCTTAATCATGAGCAGTCCCGTCAGCTGAAGAGGAATCTAATTAAAGATTCCAGAGAAATGAAAGCTCTCCGTTAGCTTTGATCTCTAAGGATTCTTCAGCTAATCTCCTATCTTCCTCTAATTCTCCTGTTTCTTCTTTTTCTTTAACATAGTTAGACCCTACTAACTCTAAGGACTTGTCAGATTTTGATCTAGCAGAGTTTGATGGGTCACTGGCCCTTTTAACCAAGCCTTTTAGAAGGTTTGGCAGAAAACACAATTTTTGTAGATCTCCCTCGCTGACCATCTCGGATAAGCCAAAGTCAACACCCATTGACAAGGCTTCAGCGATTGCTACAACTGTCAGCAAAAAGGTCACTTTGCGAGTGAATGCAAATTGAAGAAAACTGTGACGCCATCTGTCACACCCCGTTAAAGCGGAAACACGAGATGTAACAGGTAAGCATGTCACAACAACAGATAATAAATAACACCATAAGTTTTACAAGATTACATCCAAACCAAGTTGGTGTTTGAATACATCAAAACAAAGTTTACAAAATACACAAAATCATTATTGTTACAAATATGCTCTAAAAACTTCACTTCTTTACTTATTTCCTTAAAAGCATGAAGCATAAAACAACGTCAACTACAAGGAGTTGGTGAGTTCACAGGTTTTCATATGAACAAAAAACTTGAGACGCTACTGAGCCTTTCCTGACCAATGTGCCCTATTATTTTACGAACGACCATAAGTAGCCGGTATACTCACTTAGGCCCCACAGTTCGTAGTAGTACTAACTTAGCGGTGGTCCAAATTCCACATGATTAGACTAATAAAATGTATGTAATATGCACCCCTTTCTGGGTGGGACTGTCAACACAATAGCGGCTATCCACAAATACCATGGCTCGGGGACATGCCCGAGTTAACAAGTAGCGTTTACGGACGGGGACTTTATTTGGAAATATACTCTCAAGTACATCAATTTATCATTTATATCATAGTGCAAAACAGTCAATATTTCATGACATAAAGAAATCATGACTAAACAGTTCTTTAGTCCAACAGTTTCATAAATAAACAGTATAGTTTGCATAACTTCATGCTTTTCCCCCAGTTTAAATAAACAAAAAACATTAAAAGTGGGRCCGTGAATACTCACWWGTTTGHTGTTTTGAATATCCAAGAGCTTGACAATGCTTGAAGCTCTAATCGTCCACCCTAGACTTTCCTAAACAGTCCAACATCCAGAAATTAGATCACCTGTAGGTTCTTGATAAAGATAAAGTCAAATTATATCTTATGTAATGCCAATGAGTTTTTATGAATTAAAGTTGATACTTATATTATTTGCTCTAAAAATAGTCCAGAAATTATACATTTTAAAAATCAAAGTCCTTTGCACATAAAGCTGTCATTTGGACAGAATATAAATTTTGTTTCTGTAATTTTGGTCTCACAAATCACTATCAAAAGGAACCTTCTATAACTCTTTTTGAGTCCAAATTTTTATATCATCAATAGTAATGAGTTAAACAGATTTCTCCAGAATATCAAGAATTTTGGATGGGTTTAAGGCACTCATTATTACCCTACAACTTTGAGTGACACAGTCCCCAAGATAGATTGCACACTCTTCGAGTGACGGTTATTTAGTGGGTCTAAACTCATCATTTTTTTGTGATTTTAACTTTATTTTTAAGCCAACACATAAGGCTAACTTCCAGAAAAATAATCACCCATTTTCATTGAGTTTTGAAGGAGATATGACCGTTTTAAAATGCATGAAAGATTCTGTCAGCATTGCTCTTTTTGCACCATAATCTTGTATCAAGAACTTGAAGGCTCAAAACGTAATATTTTTGAGTGAGACCAGTTGCATTAGAAAGATAACTCATTAAAATAAGTTCTAAAAAAATAAACCATTTTGGAGGAATAACTAGAGAGATATGGTCATCCAAAGTAGGTTTTACCTATTGTCAAGTGTGTTGTTGCACACTTATTTCGTTCTAAACATTTGAAGGTTCAAAACTTCTTCATTTTACATGATTCTAGWTGGAAAAGAATCATAACTCATCAAAGTACGTTTTAGAAGAAAAATTAGAACATTTGGACTTTTATTTTGAAAGATACAGTCGACACAAATGCTAACAGAATCTGTTAGTTTTCATAATACATCTTTTAATGATTAAATTCCACATGCAATGAGGTTTTAACCTACTTTCATTGAGTTTTAAGTTCGTGGATCATAGATTATCATCATTTTGAAGACATTTTCATGTATTTGATGTAATATCTCCCCTTTTGAATTCTCCATAAATTTTAAATACAAAATCAAGAAGAAGGTGTAGAAAATGAGAATCTTTGTTATTATATAAAGGTAAGATAACTAGTCTATTACCTTTTGCTTGAAATCTTGAATATTCTTCAAGATTGACGGATTTTTATTGTTGTTTGAAGATGAAATCGGCTAGAGGGGTATGGTTTAGAGAGAGAGAGGTTAGTGAGAGGAAAGATTTATGCAAAATGAGGATGAAACATGGGAGTTTTCAAAGAATATGAAGTATTTATACGTGGGTTTAAAGAAAGGAAATGGGCTGGCCTTATTAGAGCCCAAGTCCATACTTGTTTACTTTTATTTTTATCAAAATAAGGCACATTTAAAGTAAAACATAAATATAATTGTCTAATACTGATAAAATATCAATATTAGGTCGAAATTCCAAATTTTTGTAAAATTATTTGAACATTCAAATAAAACTTTTTATAATTTAATTTGRACTTTTATAATATCAACTTTATTTTGTTTGGAGAATTTTAATGAATTTGGCATTACATAAGTTAACTTTATCAGTTACCCATCGAAATAGGATTTTCTGAACTATATTTTGGGAACTTAGCCAGATGAATTCTAATCAACATGACTAGATCCTAATATAATTCTTAATTTTAAAAATCCTATAAGGTGCTAACCTGACGCCCAAAAATGACGGATGTCACACCATCTTCCAAAACTCCATCCTCCTTCAAGCCCAAAGATGACAAATATCAAAAGCTGAAGGAGAAGTACAGAAAGATGAAGAGTTCTCAGCAAAAAGGCAAAGGTCTTGTCGCGGAAGAACAGAATTTGGCTGATTCTTCTGATGAATCATCCTCTAATGAGGAAGACACGACCTACCTCTATCTTATGGCCAAGGATGTCAAGGAACAACCTTCTGAGACATCAACCTCCTATGATCCCTCATCCTTCACATCTGCTCAGGTATGTTTCTTGAATGAACCCTCTTCTTCTTCTTTTGTCCTTGATAGCCTATCAGCATTAGATACGCTAACGGTTGATCTTTACAAATCCCTGAATGGAAAATCCAGATCATAAATGCTTAATCTTGATCTTCAATGACAATTGAGGATATGTCATTCTAAGATCAAGAAGCTGACCAAGATTGAGGAAGATCTCAAGGATCAGGTCATTGTAAACCAAACCATCAATATCGAGCGTGAACGGGTAATAGCTGAGCGTGAGCAAGTTATTGCTGAACTCAAGACTGAGAAGGATACCATTGAAGGGTGGTGCAAAGCCTCCGTCAAAGCCTCTGAGATCATCAACGTCCAGATCCTCGCCAAGATTAAGACTGTTCTAGGCTTCTCCTATGATCAGGAAGAATGTCTCATTGACAGGTCCATGCTAAAGTTTGGCACCTTCGTCTCATCTATTCCTGACACTTCTTTCTCTCGGTCTTCTATCACTAAGAGTCATCGTGAAGGAACTCCCTTGAGTTCAGGTCGCAAAGACAAACGTAAAACCATTGTCATAGCACCTCTTTCCCAAGGCTTACAAGTCATATAGATCAAGATCTATTCCTTCAGCTTGTTCACCTTCTTCCTCTTTTTTTTCTTCTTCTTTTGGGATCAAGATATTTGAATCCACTCAGAAATCTAAGTCAAAGATTAAGGTGATGGTTTCACTCAAGGACTCTAAATCCTCAATTGTTCCCCTTAGAACAAATGAGAAGGGAATCCTTGAAGCCTGTCCCTCTTTCGTTCCTTTGGTACATCCTGGCCCTAATGCTGGTTTCCGCTATAGGTAGTGTAGACATTATGGGGAAACTACACATATTGCCAGCAAGTGTCCTTTTCCTACCAAGGCTGGTCGTCCAGCTAAGGGAAAGAAAGTAACCAAGGCTGAGAAACCAACCAAGGTGAAATTTGTCACTAAAGTTGTGAAAACAACTAAAGTGTAGAACACTAATGAAGCCTCTTCTTCATGCTTAGTGAAGACACCTATTGACTCTAAGCCTTTAGCATCAGGGGTTTCTTCTAATTCCACTATAGCCTCTTCTCCATGCTCAGTGAAAACTTCTACTGACTCTGAGTCTTCAGTTTCAGTATATGTTGCCTCTAACTCTGCAGGACCCAAAGAAAAATAGGTACCAAAGCAATCTTAATCTGTTTCTGTGTGCAAGAAGTCAAAGGCATTTGGTATCTCGATAGTGGATGCTCGAGACACATGACTGGAGATACATCCCTGCTCATTGATTACAAGGATGAAAGAGGCCCTTCCATAACCTTTGGACGAAATGGAAAAAGATATACCAAGGGCTTTGGTGTATTAACAAACGGCGCAACTACATTCAACTATGTTTCATATGTTGAAGGATTGAAGCATAACTTCTTAGCATCAGTCAGCTATGTGACAAAGATTTCACAGTAAAAATTTCTAAGAATGTATACATCATGCTACGTCTTCGACAAGGATGGCAAGGTTTCTCTAACCGGTTCTCGCCTAGAGAATGTATACATCATCAACATGAATTCTTCTCTTACTGAGAATAATAGTTTTTTTTTCAAAAGCTTTGTCAAACATCAACTGGCTATGGCACAAATGACTTTCTCATCTCAACTTCAAGACACTCAGTGAGTTGCCTCGAATTGATCACGTCACCGGTCTTCTTCAACTCACCTTTGCAAAGGAATCTCTTTGCTCAGCGTGTTAGAAAGGAAAACAGACAAGAGTTAGCTTCAAGTCTAAGCAAATCTCTTCAGTGACCTCTCCCCTTCAGCTATTGCACATGGATCTCTTTGGTCCAATTGATGTACAATCTATAGCTGGAAAGAAATATACACTTGTCATTGTTGATTACTCCAGGTACACTTGGGTCTTCTTTCTCAGATCCAAAAGTCCTGAAGCAATTATTTAGTTCCTCAAAAGGATAGAAGTACTTAAGAACATTAATATACGATCTATCAGAAGTGACCATGGAACTGAATTCAAGAACAATACTATGGATAGCTTCTTTGAGGACAAGGGAATCTCTCATAATTTCTCTTCTGTGAGAACTCGAAAACAAAATGGATTCGCTTAAAGAAGAAATCAAACAATCATCAAGGCTGCTCAATCAATGCTCAGCGAATCTCATCTTCCTACTTAATTCTGGGCCAAATCTGTCAATACTGCTTATTTTACTCAAAATCGATCGCTAATCGTTAAGAGATTCAAAAACACGGATTACAAAATCATCCATAGCAGAAATCCTTCTATCATCTTTCTTCATATATTTGGTTGCACTTGTTTCATTTTCAACAATCGTGACCAACTTGGAAAGTTCTATCCCAAATCTGATAAAGGAATCTTTCTTGGAATTTCTTCAGTATCCAAAACCTTAAGAGTATTCAACAAACTTCGACAAACAATAGAAGAAACAATCCATGTCACCTTTGATGAATCTCAATCAGCTAACTCTAAACCCATCATTAATGATGATGAAGAGTTAGAAAGCTGGATGTTTTCTAATTTACAACCTGAAGCTTACTTCAGCAGTCAACCCAATGCTGAGACTCTAGAAGCTGATGATGATCCACTTATCATTCCAGTTGCAACTAATAACCAAGGCGAATCTTCTTCAGATACCGTTGCAGTGCCCATTAGTTGCATTCCTCCATCTACTTTAAACACTAACCAATCAGTGAATGAAATACCTTCAGCTTCTGAACCTCTATCAGTCGCTGAATTTCTTTCTGAGGCTCCTTTAGCAATTCAACCCATTGTTGAAGAATCTGTAGCTGAAGCCTCATCTTCTCTACCTGAACATCAATGCTCAGATGACATTCCTCTACCAGCTCAGTGATGGACAAAAACCATCCAATTCATCAAATTCTTGGTGATCCAGATGCAGGTATTCAGACACGCCATGGTGTAGGTAAAATCTGTATTTTTGTCAACTTTCTTTCTCTATTTGAAACCAAGAAAATCAATGAGGCTATCTCAGACCCTAGTTGGGTTGTTGATGTGCAAGAGGAACTCATTGAGTTTGATAGGAAAAAAGTCTGGTACCTTGTCTCACGTCCATCTAACAAAACTATGATAGGCACTAAGTGGTTATCGCAATAAGTTAGATGAACAAGGTATGGTAACCCGTAACAAGGCTTACCTTGTTGCTCAGGGTTATAGACAAGAAGAAGGAATCGATTATGACAAAACCTTCACACTAGTGGCTAGACTCGAAGCTATTCGACTCTTTGTAGCCTTTGTTGCCCATAAAGACTTTAAAGTATTTCAAATGGATGTAAAGAGTTCTTTCCTTAATGGAAAACTACAAGAAGAAGTTTACGTTGAGCAACCTCCAGGGTTTCTTGACCCTAAGTATCCAAATCATGTCTATTGATTGGATAAAACTCTTTATGGAAAGTCCCCTCGTGAAAGTTAAAGGTCACATCTGAGAAATTTGTTGAAGAAAATATTGACCAGACCTTATTTCTTAGGAAAGTTAAAGATCACACCATTCTAGTCCAAATTTATGTCGATGATATTATATTTGGTTCCACAAATCCCTCTTCGTGTTTTCGATTCGCTGATCGCATGAAGAAAGAATATCATATGAGTATGATGGGAGAACTAACCTACTTTCTAGGTCTTCAGATCAAGAAATCAAATAAAGGTATCTTTATCAGCCAAAGTAAATATGTTATAGATATGCTGAAAAAGTTTGATCTATCCAACAACTTATCTATAAAGACTCCGATGGCTCCGCCTCTCTCACTGAACAAGGATCTAAATGGAAAGCTTGTAAATGTTACTGTTTATAGAGGAATGATTGGCTCTCTATTGTATCTAACAACAAGTCATCCATATATCATGTACTGTACCTGTCTATGGGCACGATATCGATATGAACCTAAGGAATCCCATCTGATTGCTGTAAATGCATATTCAGATACCTGAAGGGAACTCCTAACTTGGGTCTCTGGTTTCCCAAGGGYTCAGGTTTTGACCTAATAGGTTACTCGGATAGTGATTTTGCAGGATGCAAAATTGATAGGAAAAGCACCACTGGAGGCTGTCAGCTTCTAGGTGGAAAKTTGGTAAGCTGGACAAGTAAAAAGCAAACTTCTGTGTCCAAATCAACTGCTGAAGCTGAATATGTTTCCATTGGAAGCTGTTGTACCCAAGTTCTTTGGATGAAAAACTAGCTCAACGATATGATCTACAACTTTACAACATCCCTATCTATTGCCATAGCACCAGTGATATTGCTATTGCGAACAATCCTGTTCTTCACTCCAAGATCAAACATATTGAGATCTGATATCACTTCGTCAGATATCATGTTATGAATGGTAATATTGAACTTCATTTTATTCCAACTGATTACCAACTCACTGACCTTTTTACAAAGCCTCTTGATGAGACAAGATTTAACATCTTGATCAACGAACTTGGAATGTTGAACGCTGAGGATTAATTCCTTCAACTATAAGCATTACTCAATAAGTGAAATGATTCAGTGTTCTTATTCAATCACTGAACTCTTGAGTAAATATATCTTCCCTTTCTAAGGTATGCATACTTATCTCTTTTCAAAACTTAAAACTATCACTGAATATTTTCTTATTCAGTGATCAAAATGTTATAAAAATTTGTTTTAGTGTTTCTTCCATCACTGAACCATTTAAGCAAGTATATCTTTCTAAGATATACTTTCTAAGATATACTTATCTTTTCTTAAAACAAAAAGCATCACTGAACCTTTTCTCATTCAGTGATCAACGTGTTAGAAGTTAAAATTCCTTCAGTGATTCTTCTTATCACTAAACCTTTATAAACTTATCTTTAAAAAGATGTACTCTCAAATATATATTCTTCAGTATATGTTTTTAAATAAACTAAACTATTTGTTTAAAAGGAAATGGAAAATAAAACGTCTTGTAACGTCATTTTATTTTAAATGATATGATTTTTTGAGACGCGTGTACCCTTTTGACACACGTGACCCCTCGTAATTCCATCCAATCGTGGATGAGGACGTGCTAACTTTTTCAACATCGCACATCTTTAAAGTCATATTTTCCTCTCTTCTCTTACCTATAAATATGAGACCTCTACTCTCATTTTGCCTTACGCTTACAAAAACTTTTGTCGAACCTCTGCCTCTAAAGACATTTGTGTAATATTCTGGTATTAAATCAAGTTTATATATATATATATATATACATATATATATATACATATATATATATG
The DNA here is from genome assembly GCF_001531365.2 of Cynara cardunculus var. scolymus. Lineage (NCBI taxonomy): Eukaryota > Viridiplantae > Streptophyta > Magnoliopsida > Asterales > Asteraceae > Cynara > Cynara cardunculus. The sequence continues at coordinate 21,651 of NW_020201293.1, read as the reverse complement.
TGTGTGTATGATATGGTTATGTGTGTACGAATTTATTTAAAAAAAATAATAATAAGAAAAGAGGGGGAGTCGGTTCATGAATCACCCCTCACTTTCCTTTTTGGTGGTGCATATATATATAATTTTTATGAAGTAAAAGACAAACACAAAAACACATACCATATTTTGTTTTACTCTGAAGAAATAGGATTGCACAGGAAGAAGAAGAAAAGGATTCCAAAGCTTTGATTCTCAATCTTTAAAAGGTGAGTGTATTATGAATTTTGGTATCATTTTGTGTAAGTTCTTGATTAAACCGTTCAAGTGTTGTCCGGATTGAAATCCGGATAACTAAACCGCCCATGCCTTGTCCGGAGTGTCTTATAAACCGGACAAGAGGTGACCGGATATCATCTAAACCGGCCAAGAGTTGTTCGGTTTATTTCTAAACCGCTTGTGTGTCAAAAGGTTTGTCTATAAACCGGCCAAGGGGTGACCGGTATAATCTAAACCGGTCAAAAGGTTAAGTGATGTATTGTCCGGTATACTCTAAACCGGACAAAGGTTGTGTGGTGTATCATCCGGTTTATTATAAACCGGACAACGTTATAATTGAAGTATTGCCCGGACTTGTAATCCGGACAAAGATGTTAGTTATTTTCAAAGTGTTTTGACCGGATATGTAATCCGGACAATGATGACCGGACTTCAAGTCCGGATGAAAAGAGAATGTTTTGAGAAATGTTTTTGAAATATAATGACAGTGTAACTACGAGTGAGATGGCGGTGTAACC
>NW_020201293.1:5647-20528 GCF_001531365.2 Cynara cardunculus var. scolymus | reverse complement strand
TAACCTGTTTTGCAGGACAGCGTGTCCAGAAAGATAAAGGCAAGGGAAAAGTCTAAATGTTGATAATTAGTTTGCTTTGCATATGTATTAAAGATACATTTTGATAGTTCATGTTTTGTAATAATACTATTTTAGTATTATGAGTATGATGATGTGAATTATATGTATTTGGAATATAAGGGTTGTTTCAGTTGGTATCAGAGCCTTAGTTTAAGGGATCTGGGTGTTTGCGAAATACTTAGACTTAAACTATAGGTGTGGAAAGTTAAGATAATAGGTTTCACTGGGTCTATGAACATAAGAATATGTTATAGCTGAAACTATTATGAGAAAGGTAGATTATATATGATTGATATAATCTGAGTTATGAGTAGGCATGAGGATAAATGTGTTATTATGTTATGATTATGAGAATAATCATGTGTGTTTAAATGTGACAGAAAAGATTACGTACTGAGAAATGGCAGATAATCCCAATCAATTGGAAAGGACCTCTGCTGGCTATGGAAGAGGTCGGGGAAGAAGGAATGTTATGCAAGAAGAAAATCCAGAAAATGTGATAGAAACACGAAGTCATAGCAAAGGACGAGGAAGAGGTAGAGGTACTAGACAGGAACAGGAATTTTTGGCTCAAGAAAGTTCAATGTCTAGTCGAGGTCGAGGAAGAGCGAGGGGTGGACATAATGTTTCCGACCCTGAATATATTACTCAAGATATGTTGGCAGCTGAGCTGGGAAAATTTCAGGAAAGTTTGGTAAATTTGTTAAAACGTAGAAATCAAAATAATCCAAATGTGGTAAGAAATTCTGATCAGGAAGAAGCTGGAGCTAGTACACCGGTAACTGGTACATATGTATCTATCACTTCGTCCTCAGTACAAAAAGGAGGAGATATCAAGATGTTTCTTGCTTGTAAACCTCCTAAGTTTTCTGGTGAGCGTGATCCTGTTAAAGCTATGTGTTGGCTTAAGGAGATTGAGCTGAGTTTGCAAATCAGTAAAAGTGCAGAAGAAGACAAAGTTATGTTTGCTGTATCTCGTTTGAGATCAAGTGCTTTATATTGGTGGGAAGTTTTGTCCAGTTCAGATCCGAACATTCTGAAAACCATGTCATGGGAAGAATTTGTGGTAAAATTTAAAATGCAGTATTGTCCTGAAGCTGCAGTTTGAAAGTTGGAAGATGATTTCCTTCGTCTTGAACAAGGAAACATGTCGGTCCGCCAGTATACATAAGTTTTCATGGAACAATCTAGGTTTGCTGAAGCCTATATTATATCTGAAAACAGTAAAGTAAGAAAGTATATTTGGGGATTGGAATCAAATCTTCGGAAGTATGTGATATCCAGGAATCCGACAACATTTCAGGCGGCAGTTGATGCTGCTGAAATATTGGAACAAGATATTAACCGGCAACCGCAAGAAAGGGTTGGAGAGAAAAGAAAAGGGGAAACTACAGTAACTGATTTCCGTAGACCGAGGTTTATAGAAAATGTGAATCGACCAGTCTCAAGGTTTAATGATAAGGCGTGTACCCGATGCCATAAAATACATCAGGGAAATTACAATACAGAATCTCGAGTATGCTTTAAATGTCAAGAACCTGGACATATAGCTCGAGACTGTCGGATGACGCGGAGATGTTTTACTTGTAATTCATCTCAACATGTAAATGCTGATTGTCCACAAGCAAAGAATCGAGGGTTTGGTTTTGCTGGAGGTCGAGGATTTGGATATTCTGGGGGTCGAGGATCTGGATAGGTGCCAACAGGTCGTGGACAAGTGGATAACCGTGTTAGTCCAAGTGGACGGGGAGGGACAAGACAGACAGAGGGTAATGCAAAAGGGAGAGCCTTTCAGATGACGAGAGGTGAGGCGGAAGAGCACCCTGAAGTGGTGACAGGTACATTCCTTGTTAATTCAGTATGTGCCAAAGTTTTATTTGATTCGGGTGCAAATTGTTCTTTTGTGTCACCATCATTTGTTCACTGCGCACATTTAGAATCTAAAGCGTTAAGTAAGGATCTAATTGTGGAAACCGCAAATAGTAGTGAGATTTTGGTGAAGGAAATAATTGATGAATGTGTTATAAGTATAGAAGGATGTGAAATACCCATACAGTTATTCCCTTTACCTTTAAGAGAGTTTGATGTAATAATAGGCATGGATTGGTTATCTAAAAACCAAGCCAAAATAGTCTGTAATGAAAAGATGATTCATATAGACTTACCTGAGAAAGGAAGAGTTGTGATATATGGAGATAAGCGTGATCGTTATTCTAGCCTAATTTTAGTTTTGAAGGCTAGGAAGTATGTACAGAAAGGATGTGCTAGTTTTCTTGCATATGCAATAGATGTGAAGAAAGAGAAGGGAAAGATGGGGGATATTCCAGTTGTAAGGGACTTTCCTGAGGTATTTCCAGAAGATTTGATAAACTTACATCCGGATCGAATGATAGACTTTCAGATTGAATTAATTCCTGGAGCAACACCTGTTGCACGAGCTCCATATCGGTTAGCTCCTTCTGAGTTAAAGGAATTAATGTCTCAATTGAAAGAACTGTTAGATAAAGGTTTTATCAGACCAAGTACTTCTTCGTGGGGTGCACCGGTGTTGTTTGTGAAAAAAGAAGGATGGATCAATGAGAATGTGCATTGATTATCGGGAGTTGAATAAATTGACAATCAAGAATAAATATCCTCTCCCAAGAATTGATGACTTGTTTGATCAATTGGTTGGGGCTACTTATTTTTCAAAGATTGATTTGCGGTCTGGTTATCATCAATTGAAGATTAGGGATGAGGATGTGTCTAAAACAACATTCCGTATACGTTATGGTCATTATGAGTTTCTGGTAATGCCATTTGGACTCACAAATGCGCCTACAGCATTTATGGATATGATGAATAGGGTGTGTAGTCCCTATCTAGATAAATTTATGATTGTTTTCATTGATGATATTCTGATATATTCCCGATCAGAAGGAGAACATRCACATCATTTGAGACTAATTCTGGAATTGTTGAAACAAGAGAAATTGTATGCTAAGATGTCAAAGTGTGAATTTTGGCTGCGAGAAGTTCAATTTCTGGGACATGTTATCTCAGAAAAAGGGATTAAAGTGGATCCAATCAAGATCGAAGCCATTGAGAAATTGGAAATTCCAAAGACTCCAACGGAAGTTAGAAGTTTTCTGGGATTGGCTGGATATTATCGTAAGTTTATACAGGATTTTTCTCGTATTGCTACTCCGTTAACAAAGTTGACCAAAAAGAATGTGAAATATGAGTGGGATGAAGCACAAGCTCGGGCCTTTCAGATATTAAAAGATAAACTGTGTAGTGCACCAATTCTATCTTTACTAGATGGAGCGGAAGATTTTGTGGTATATAGTGATGCGTCAAAGATGGGTTTGGGTTGTCTACTAATGCAACATGGAAAGGTAATAGCTTATGCTTCCAGACAGTTAAAAGATCATGAAAGACAGTATCCTACTCACGATACGGAGTTAGCGGCAGTAGTGTTTGCTTTGAAGATATGGAGACATTATTTGTATGGAACRAAGTRCCAAATMTTCACAGATCATAAGAGCTTGCAACATCTATTTCATCAGAAAGATCTGATTATGCGTCAGAGAAGATGGTTGGAATTGGTGAGTGACTATGACTGTGAGATTTTGTATCATCCAGGCAAAGCAAATGTAGTAGCCGATGCGTTAAGTCGACAAGAGAAAAGTGGAACGATCAAAGCTACAACTTTACGAGTTGAGTTATTACCTAGTATTCAAGAAGAGTTACGAGAATTTCAACATGAGGCAATGAAAGAGGATAACATCAAACATGAAAGATTGGGTGGACTAATATCGGATTTGGTAAGAGATAACACAAAATTTTGGAAATTTCAGAACAGAATTTGGGTACCGTGTTATGGTGATCTCAGAAAGCGTATTTTGAATGAAGCTCATCAGTCACGTTTTCCGATACATCCAGGTACAAATAAAATGTATCGAGATTTGAGGCAACATTATTGGTGGACAGGTATGAAGAAAGATATTGCTAAATATGTTGAACAATGCCTGACATGTCTCCAAGTAAAGATTGAACACCAGCGTCCTTATGGTAAGTTGCAATCTTTAGAAATTCCGGTTTGGAAATGGGATCATATTACTATGGATTTTATAACCAAATTACCGAGAACATCGAAAGGRTATGATGCAATATGGGTGATAGTAGATCGRTTGTCTAAATCTGCACACTTCTTACCTATGAAAGAGTCATATTCAATGGAAAGACTGGCAAAGTTGTATCTTGATGAGATAGTAACACGACATGGTGTTCYGTTATCAATTGTTTCTGATAGAGATAGTCGTTTCACTTCTATGTTTTGGAAGAGTTTTCAGAGAGAAATGGGTTCACAAATTAAGCTAAGTACAACTTATCATCCTCAAACTGACGGACATAGTGAACGCATTATCCAAACATTAGAAGATATGCTGAGATCCTGTGTCATTGATTTTGGAGGGTCATGGGATAGTCATTTGACTTTGGTTGAATTTGCATACAACAATAGCTACCACTCAAGTATTCAGGCAGCACCTTTTGAGGTTCTGTATGGACGAAAATGTAGAACTCCTTTGTGCTGGAATGAAATAGGTGAAAAACAATTAGCTGGGCCTGAGTTAGTTCAGCAAATTGCAGATAAAATTAGAGTAATACGGGAACGAATGAAAGTTGCACAAGATAGACAAAGAAGTTATGCAGATAAACGTCGGAAACCAATTGAGTTCCAAATAGGTGATAAAGTAATGTTGAAAGTATCACCTTGGAAAGGAATACTACGTTTTGGGAAGAAAGGGAAGTTAAGTCCAAGATATGTTGGACCATTCCCTATTATTGGAAGAGTTGGGGAAGTGGCATATAAGTTAGAACTTCCTTTAGAATTAAGTGGAATTCATGACACGTTTCATGTGTCAAATTTGAGAAAATGTCTATTAAGTCCAGATGTGGCAGTACCATTACCTGAAATTAAGGTAGATGAAAAGTTATGTTTTGAAGAAACCCCTGAGCAAATTACTGACTATAAGGTGAAGAAGTTACGAAACAAAGAGATTGGGTTAGTAAAGGTTCAGTGGCGTTATCATAAAGGAACAGATGCCACTTGGGAACCAGAATCGGAAATGCGGATGAAATATCCCTATCTTTTTGCTTAAGTGAATTCCGGGACGGAATTCTTTTAAGGAGGGATTATTGTAATATTATGGTATTAAATCAAGTTTATATATATATATATATACATATATATATGTGTGTATGATATGGATATGTGTGTATGGATTTATTTAAAAAAAATAATAATAAGAAAAGAGGGGGAGTCGGTTCATAAACCGCTCCTCACTTTCCTTTTTGGTGGTGCATATATATATAATTTTTATGAAGTAAAAGACAAACACAAAAACACTTACCATATTTAGTTTTACTCTGAAGAAATAGGATTGCACAAGAAGAAGAAGAAAAGGATTCCAAAGCTTTGATTCTCAATCTTTAAAAGGTGAGTGTATTAAGAGCTTTGGATATGAATAGCTTGCATACAGTTTGTTAAGCTTTTGGAACTGATTATTATGAATTTTGGTATCATTTTGTGTAAGTTCTTGATTAAACCGTACAAGTGTTTTCCAGATTGAAATCCGGATAACTAAACCGCCCATGCCTTGTCCGGAGTGTCTTATAAACCGGACAAGAGGTGACCGAATATCATCTAAACCGGCCAAGAGGTGATCGGTTTATTTCTAAACCTCTTGTGTGTCAAAAGGTTTGTCTATAAACCGGCCAAGGGGTGACCGCTATACTCTAAACCGGTCAAAAGGTTAAGTGATGTATTGTCCGGTATACTCTAAACCGGACAAAGGTTTGTGGTGTATCATCCGGTTTGTTATAAACCGGACAACGTTATAATTGAAGTATTGTCCGGACTTGTAATCCGAACAAAGATGTTAGTTATTTTCAAAGTGTTTTGACCGGATATGTAATCCGGACAATGATGACCGGACTTCAAGTCCGGATGAAAAGAGAATGTTTTGAGAAATGTTTTTGAAATATAATGACAGTGTAACTACGAGTGAGATGGCGGTGTAACCGCGAGTAAGATGGCGGTGTTACCGTGAGAGTGAGATGGCTGTGTAACTGCGAGTGAGATGGCGGTGTAACCGCGAGAGTGATATAACGGCAGTGTAACTGCGAGTGAGATGGTGGTGTAACCGCGAGAGTGAGATGGCCGTGTAACTGCGAGTGAGATGGCGGTGTAACCGCGAGAGTGATATAATGCCAGTGTAACCGCGAGAGTGATATTATGGCAGTGTAACTGCGAGTGAGATGGCGGTGTAACCGCGAGAGTGATATAATGGCGGTGTAACCGCGAGAGTGATATTATGGCAGTGTAACTGCGAGTGAGATGGCGGTGTAACCGCGAGAGTGATATAATGGCGGTATAATCCGCGAGAAACATAAGTATACTTATGTTTCGGAACATGTTTGATTCTAAACTAATTGTTTGGAATATATATTGTTGTATGAGATTATACACTCACTAGACCTTTTGGTCTAACGCTCAAATGTTGGATTAACCTGTTTTGCAGGACAGCGTGTCCAGAAAGATAAAGGCAAGGGAAAAGTCTAAATGTTGATAATTAGTTTGCTTTGCATATGTATTAAAGATACATTTTGATAGTTCATGTTTTGAAATAATACTATTTTAGTATTATGACTATGATGATGTGAATTATATGTATTTGGAATATAAGGGTTGTTTCAATTTGCAAGCAAGAACTTAAAGAACTCTCAAAACCATCAACCTTCTTCTTCTAAAAATCACAGGTTCATAACTCTTTTCTTCTTATTTTGATATGTTCTTCTTCTAAGAAACTTATATTGTGTTATTTAAGAACTTGTTCTCTTAAATAACTAACATACGAATTATTAACACATTCTTATACTTAGTTATAATCTAAAGTTTCTATACACTTATTTTTCTTGAAAAAGCCAAAAAAATTTATGGATTTTTGAAAAGAAGTTTGATCGATTCAAAACTTAAAGTTTATATTCGTATCTTGGATTTCTAACAAACCTGTTATCTTCTGTTTTTTTTATATATTACAGAAATGTCTGCCAAGAACGTAAATTTCTCTATTGACGAAGTGTCTTTCAAGCTTAACAACCATGTGGCACTTCTAGACATTACTGCCAATAAATCACACTATGAGGACGCTGTTAGATTCCTCAAGAACTCTCTGATTTTCTTTGGTTTATCTCATGAACCTGTTATGGTGAAAGAAGCCCTTCAGCAGTTTTGGCTTACTTCTAAAGTCAAACAAGAAATTGACAAGACTGATAAATAGGTGGAGAGATTCTTTTTCACCTTAAACAAGATGACTGTCAATTTTGGTGTAGCCACACTAAGGATCACTCTCCAGCTACCAAAAGTTCCTTATGCCAGTGAACCTTCCACTAAGGATATCATCTCCTGCTTTGATGATATTGACTATCACTGGACAGCAAATAAGGACTCCAACGATCCCCTCAAATGGCACTCAAAAATTGAGAGGAACCACATGTTAACGGTATGGCAGTATTTGTTTTCCCATTTCATTCAGTGTATGGGAGACAAAACTGGTGGACAAGACCAAGCGTCCAGAGTTGCATTGAACATTGGTGTTTCTATCATTCGCCAGAGGCCAATAAACTTTGCTAGCGTTATCTTTGAAGACCTAGTGCTGATGCTGAACAAGCGCCAAAGGCAAAAAGTGGCACCTTACACCAGATTTCTGTCTATGGTGTTTGCTAAAATCTTTAGCAATAAGTACTCCACGGATGGAAACCTGGCTATATACAGGTTTGGATCCAGAATCTTGGATCATAAGCTTAAATTTGAAAATGTTGCCCATTCATCTCTTTTGGACACCTCGCGCAACACACATTGCAGTACTTTTTCATCTTCTGCAACTGTTCGTGCATGTGCTTTTTCATCTTCTCCAACTGTGCTAGTATGTTCATCTTCTCCAACTGTGCCAGTATGTCTTTCTTCCTTTGCTCCGGTGGTCAAGACTATGGCAAACCCCCCTCACTCTATCCAACCACCACCACCCTCTCGTCTAAGAGATCCTCCTCTCAAACATCTCTTGGTTCTCCTTCGAGGGCCAAGAAATCCAAAAAGGGGATACCCATATCCCTGGCTGTTACCTCTCAAGAGGTTCTAGTCATTGAAACAAGCCTTACCCCCGAGGAAACTTCTGTTATAACCCCTCCTAGCTCTTCAGTGATTTCTTCAGTGACTGTCATACATATGGCTCCTCTCCCAACTGCCTAAGTGACCCAAATCACTAAAGATGTGAATATCAGCATACCCACTGCTGAACACCCACTTCCACCACTCTCAGCCATCTTCTCTTCTCCTCCTTCTTTGGTCTTGACACATGCTGATAATTCATCAGTAATTGTCCTCGCTGATGATGCAATCACCATAGATTCTGAGGTCACTCCTCTCGAGATGGCTCAGTCAATGGAAGCCTATCCTCCCAAAGGCAACAAGGAGAGAACTAGCATCAATCCTTCAGATGGTGCTAATGACCCCTTAGGTACTCTACCAACTATCCCTTTATTTCTTCTAACCCTGAGTTATCTTATGCTCAAACCTCTTCTTTTTCAGGTCCTTTCTATGAAGGATCTCCATCCATGGAAGAAGTATACAACATGGTTGGTGATGTAATGTTGATTCTCCAAATAGTAGAGACTGTCTTGATGAAAATGAACCAAGTCCATAAAGACATGCCTCTCAGGAATGACCTTTCCTCTGACCTTTTAGTTGTCAAAGTTGAAGTCAATGATGTGAAGGAACTACTATCTATGGTGCAAGACGATGTATGCACCAATGCTGAGGCTATCTCTCCTCTTAACAGCAAAGCCGATGAAGCGCAGGCTCAGCTTACGAAGCATGGGGAGATGTTGCAGTAGATATTGGATCTTCTTCGATGTCTGGTGCCAATTCGTGCACCCTCTTTCACAACTGAGGATCACCTATTGCTGGATCAAGTGGTCGAACTTGGTCTTCTTCAAGCTCAATTTCTGGTCGAGCTTGAACTGCGAATGGATATGACTGTTGTAAGTCTTGATGACCTCACCTCTTGTCTTGCTGATGACAAAGAGGGGAAGAAAGACCTAGCTGCTGCTAGGGCTTTGCAAAAGCCGACCGTACCTGAATTACTCGAACTACCTGACTGAAAAAACCGACCCAAACCAAATATGTTTACCCGAAGAAAACCGAAATCTGAATCCGATTAAGACATCGGGTATGGCGGATCGGGTAGGGTGGTTAAATCCACCACCCGAACCCGTCTGAAACCCGAAAATAAAAAAGGGGTTATTTTGGAATTTGAATCTTTGATTTAGGGATTTGCCAATTGCCATACTTGCTGTCGACCTGCCGTGTTGCCAACTTGCCTAAGCCTGTTGAGTGTTGCGCCCTACGCCGATGAGTCTCATCTTTGACTCAAACCTCATATTCTTTGGAAGACTCGAATGTGATATGGTCTCATCTCTGACCCTCTGCATCTCTCGAAGACTCGAAGTCTCCAACACTCTCGAGCGGTTGAGCCCTTGTGAGTTGTGACTCTGTGAGTCTGCGTCTATGCGACCTGGCTTGTTGTTGACGAGGACCACGAGATAACAGGTAACTCTCGAGCCCTTGTTGATTATTTGATTACCTTCTTGACTCTCACATGTTAACAATGTTAATGAACTAGTTGTTTGTAAATTGAGAAAAGTGTGTCTGTTTATGCACCTTTAGGCTTTGGGCAAATAGGTTTGTTAAATGTACAAGAGAGCTCTTCCCTTAGTTCTTGGTCAGATGATGTTTCACTAGAAGCTACTATTTTGCTTTAGCTTCAACAGGTTATGGAACATGTATGATGACTTTGCTTTTCTTCAACTAGATATAGTTTTAATGAAACGTCACATTGCTATAATACAAGTAGGCATGGCATCCATCATTGCATAGAATAAGAAACCGGGTCAAGTGGTCATTATATCACTATCATTTACAGGAGCATAAAGAAGTAGAAAACAAACCATGTATTTGGACTGAATATGATGCTGTTGAGAAGTATATATATACATATAAGATCTAAGAACTGGTGTTTTGTTTTCTTTTTGGCCTGTGATATTGTAACCTAATTTTTTTGAAATTGATAAATCACTTAAGTTAAGCCCTTTAAGGGGACCTGCCAAGCTGAGCCTCTTATCCACATCCAAACCATGTGATCTTCACCTATGTTGTGTTGAAGCCTCACTCAGTTGCCTTTGGCATTGATTTTTTGATTACTTGATTAGTTGATTTGTTGATTATTTGAATTGTTGATTAGCTAGTTGATTTTTTAATGGTTTTGACCAATCTTGATCAACTTTTGCCAAAACTGGTTTGTTTTGAAAAAGAACACTTTGTTGAGTTGCTCATTCTTCTTGTTATTAATTGTTTAGAATTATAGATGGAAAAAATTAGCATGTCTTAGTCCGAAAGTAACAGTCATCAAGCTCCTCCTTTACAATCTAATCCTACCGTAACTCAAATTGTTCCGGAAAGTACAAGGAAAAGGAAAACGTTAGAATCCAAATCTCATTTATGGGACCATTTTGAGAAGATTTTAAACGAGGATGGGCTAGTCATTAAAGGTAAGTGTTTATATTGTTCAAAAGTATATGCAGCTTGAGGCTAAAAAGCATGGTACTTCCTCTTTAAATAACCACATGTACGCTAGTTTAAAGAATCCACATGTTAAAGAAAACAAAGTAGTCCATTCTTGCATTTCAATCTTCAAAATCTGATAATAGTGATGGTGCTTTGACATCTTAGGTTTTTAACCAAGAGGTTGTTCGAAAGATATTAGCTAAAATGATTATAATGGATGAACTTCTATTTAGGTTTGTTGAAGGGAGGGGTTTTAAACAGTTTGTTGAAGTTGCATGCCCTAGATTTAAGATCCCTTCTAGATGAACAGTTAATAGGGATATATTTAGTATTTACTTTGAAGAGAAGATGAACCCTAAGAAAATGTTTAAGTCAAACACACAGTGCATTAGTTTGACTATTGATACTTGGACATCTGTTCAAAGAACCAATTATATGTGTGTCATTGCACATTTTGTTGATGATGAGTGGAAACTAATAAGAAGGTCATCTCATTTGTGCGTATACATTCACATAAAGGGGAAAGTATAGATAAGGCCACAGAGAGTTGTTTGCTTGATTGGGGAGTAAAAAATAGTTTCACCATCACAGTTGATAATGCATCAAGCAACGATATTGCCGTTGGGTTCACTAAGAAGAAGGTGGTGAATTGGGGTGGTTCTTCTACTAGGGCAGGGTACATACATATGAGATACATTGCTCATATTCTAAATTTGGTTGTACAAGATGGATTGAAATTAGCAGATACATCAGTTAAGAAGATTAAGGATTGCATTAGGTGGGTGAAGGGTTCTCCATCTAGGTTGAAGAAGTTTAGAGAACTTGTAGAATTGCTTGAAGTGGAAGAGAAAAGTTCCTTATATCTTGTTGTTCCAACAAGATGGAACTCCACCTATATGATGCTTCGAACCGCAATAGCTTACAGACAAGTTTTTGAAACGTATGAGAGTAGTGATAACGCCTTCACTTTGGATTTGGGTGATTCTGTGCCTTTATATGTTCATTGGTTATCTGTTGACAGCATGGTCATATTTTTTAAGACATTTTATGAGATGACAATTAGAATTTCTGGCTCACTTTATGTCACCTCAAATTCTTTCTTAATCGAGATTTCAGATTTGAGTTGCATTATTGCCGATATGTTACAATCTAAGTCGAAAGTTGAAGAGGTATGTTTATCTTCCTTTAATTTAACCTTTAATATTTACTTATATATTTGGTTGTTTACTAACTTTTTATTTTTGATTTATGAACAGGAAATGGGTGGTAAAATGAAAGAGAAGTTTAGTAAGTATTGGGGTGATCCGGATAAGATGAACTTCCTTATATTTTTTGGCAATATATTGGACCCTAGAGACAAGGTTGAGTACATGCAAGTCCAGCTTAATCAAATGTATGGTGAGGATCAAGGTAAGTCATGTTTTGAAAAGGTAAACTCTAAACTAAATATGTTGCCTCCTCCACCCATTAAGTGTGAGAATGTTCCTGTTAGAAGGGTACAATCTAGATTAAAGAGCCAACTAAAGAAGCAAAAGATGGAAAGTGGGGCTTCACTCAGCCAAAAGAGTGAACTCGAACATTATCTAAGTGAGTCGACCATAGATGATACAAACGATTTTGATATTTTAAGATGGTGGAAGGTTAGTAGTAAAAGGTTTCCTATCCTTTCGAAATTGGCTAGAGATGTACTTGTTGTTCCAATTTCAATTGTGGCATCTGAGTCAACTTTTAGTACTAGTGGCAGGGTCTTAGATAATTTTAGAAGTTCTCTATCTCCTGAAATGATAGAATCCCTTATATGCACACAAGGCATGCTAAGAGGCCCTAGTCAGCCAATTGCAGTTGAAGAAAACATAGATGATATTGAAAAGTTTGAGAAAGGTACGACATTAATTATGTATTCAGTATTTTTGTATTCCTTTTCAACTTGAATTCGTATATTTATATATTATATACTTCTTTTAATTTGTTTATATAAATGCATAAATGATGAATATGAGAATTGGAAGTTCAAGTTCTGTCACTGACCATGAAGATTCTCTTCCGGTTCCAATAGTTGATGTAGATGATCGAGAGCTGGATGATGTATTGTAGAAGTGGCCACTTTGAAAGGTATTTCTTTCATTCTTTGTAGAGCTATATAATATGATATTTATGGCCCTGAAACTAGAGATAATGTGTTGTGCATTCAGTTGATTTTGAAGTCTAAAACATGTTCATTTAACTTTCAAAGTTTACAGATTGCATGCGATTCAAACATAATGTCATTTTGTGCATGCTTGTTATAGGGAACAAGATATGCAACAAATTAACAACAAGACAAACTCAAGAATGGCATTGTTGAGTTTTGTTTCATTGTTCATCTACTAATCGGTGGCAGGTTTGCAACTATGGCATTTAAAGTCGTTTTTTGAAAAGAAGAAGCTCATTTAAGGGTTTTCTTTAATAGCATAGTTGAAAAGGAAAAATTGTGGGCATTGGTTGACGCTTTGTGTAGGTCCAGATTTGTAGTTCTAGACCACGTTATTAGTTAAAATGGAGAATACGGGATCTGTAGTTGTTGGTCATTGTTTACAATTCAACTTGTTATATCACATAATCGTTACTTTCTGGTGTTATGTGAATTTACAATGACTACCGGTTGTGAAACGGTGGAGATGCGAAAGAGGCCTATGGCTTGGCATGTGGTCATCTTTTTGAACTTGCTGTTACCATTTTAATTTTGATTGCTGTTACCATTTTTGAACTTGTTGTTACCATTTTGAATGCGCTGTTACCATATCTTTCTGATATGGGATTGCTGTTACCATTTTGAATATGCTATTACCATATCTTTCTGTGTTTTATGGGTGGAAGGCATCTCACTCGAACCACACCCGAACCCGAGGTGCCCTAAACCCGATATGACCCGAACCCTGAACTGCATGTTCTGGATTATGCTTTTGTACCCCAAAATCTGATCGGATTAACCCTTATAGGGTCTGATCTGATCTGACCCGACCTGTGCACAACCCTAGTTGCTGCTGTCCCTACAACACCACTGGATGCTGATGCTCAAGTTGAAAAGGCTGAAGAAAATGAAGCTGATGCCATCACTTCCCATGAAGCTGAAGTTGTTGCTGAAGATGAGGAAACTGATGATGCTGTCATAGCTAATCTTCAAGATGAAGACCTTCCTATCACCTTTGCAGCTAATGCTGGTGATAAGGAAGATGAAGATGATGATGACGATGAAGATGATGATCCTCCTTCCTTTCCCGATGCTGGAAAAGATCTTGGTGGTGATGACAATGAAGACGACGATGATGAAAACTTCACAGTTCCATACCACAACAAACTAGCTAGCACTCTGAAGAGAGTCTACCTCAGGGATTCATCATCCAAGGAGGAGGGGGAGAAGGAGAAGGAAAACGAAAAAGAGACTCCTCCAAAGAACCAGAACACCTCCTCCAAAGACAAAGGTGTTGCTGAAGAAGGAAATCTGAAAGTTTCCTTCAGACCTGTCAATCCTCAAGAATATACTGAACCCACCAGGTTTGCCGTCGTCACTTTTCTCTATCAATTAACTTCTACTATTCCTTCTACTACCTGTGGTCGTCTAGAGGAATGGGTACCCGAAAACCCAACTTCTAGTGTTCCTAGCGACCAACAGATTACTCAGCTTAAGGAGTCACTCGACCAAACTAGAGTAAAAATTCCTCCTCATACCTCTAGTTGTGGTGAGTTCGACTTCCTTACAGAAGCTGAAAGACTCGAAGCACTCAAGGTTGAGGAAGAACTTCAAATTCAATGACAACAGACTGAGGACAGCCTCAAGCAGGCCAAGTCTCTTGTTTCTCAAGTTCTTCCAAAGAAAATGTCTAAAAAATGGTGAATGCTATTAAGGCCCAAGCTAATTTGCTGTCAATTGCAGAAGCTGAACGTTAAAAAGCAACGAAGCTGAATGACCGAGACAAGAAATGGAGTGAATATCGCCTTAACAAAAGAATTAGTCCTCATCCCATCAATAATGTCGCAATCAATGGTCGTAAGAAAGATGGTGGAATGATTATCTCCATGCATATCATCATAGACAACCTTGACTCAGTCATCGAGTACTGATGTGCTAAAATAGTAAGTGTGCACACAGTGGGCATAAAATCCCCAAAGTGGCGG
>NW_020201293.1:2241-5228 GCF_001531365.2 Cynara cardunculus var. scolymus | reverse complement strand
CTTTGTGCATCATCTAAGCCGTATTTCAGATCCGCCCATCTCTGGATCAAGGATCTAATATTAACACTTCAAAGTGATCGGCTTATCCGCGTTGAGTTTACGTCCCGACTAAAATGACCAAGCTTAAGAATCAATAAAAATGGCAACACCCACGTGTGCCCTTAAATCCTTAAGCTTGACTCACACCCACACCCAAGGGGGTGCCCTTAAATCCTTAAGCTTGACTCACACCCACACCCAAGGGGGTGCTTAGCTCATAATGAAATTAGAAAACATAACAGAAATAGAAGAAGAAAGCTGCATAAGAAATACTTGAACTGAAATTAAATACTTACTGGTGCCCACAGAGGGCACACAATGCAGTGGCGAGAATAACAGCTAAATTACGAAATTTAAATTACAAACTGTATATAAACTAGTTCTAATGCTACAAAGCTTTAAAGAAKATGCTCCAAGGTGCTGGTGGAAAAGTTGGTGTTAAGATGGATTGGAGATGCCTCAAATATATAGGGGGAAAGGTGGGACCCAAACTCTTTGTCCAATGGGTAATGACCACCCATCACCACATGTCTTCTTCAATCTTGATCAAGTCACCTCCTTTTGATTGGTTGCAAAAGGTGAAGGTACAACCAATAAATGTGATGGAAAAGCCATTACATCATGGTACAAAATGAACTCATCAAAGTCTCATCATCCCATAACTAGGTTCAATCTTCCATGCAACCAAGTAATTAGATTTGAACTTAGCATTAACTTCCAATAATATCCAAGAATATGAATATCATAATTTTGTTCAAATCCAACTWGATGCCAAATTTACCAACAATAAAGAGTTTTTTAGACAATAATTAAATTCTTAACCTTTCATCACCTCTTAACATATTTTGGACCAAAAATATAGAATATGAGCAAAATGGGTACCAAAGATATAATAAAATAGGGGTATAGAACAACAAATAACTCTAACAAAATGAGAGTTATCACACCCCCAAACTTAAGGTATTACTTGTCCTCAAGTAAAAAAGAAAATAATTAAAAAGACACCTAAAGAAAGGAACAAGAACGAAACACTTACGGAAGGTGTTAGAAATTCGTCTAGTAAAGAGGATGTATAATTTCCTTGCTTGATCTTCGTAGTGTTGCCGTTCATCAGTAGGGCTTTTGGGTTAGTGTTTTTGGCAATGATGGTGTGTATCCCTCCCCCAAACTTATCCTATACTACAAAAGGGTTTGAAACAAAAGTTCTCATCGATTCACTTTTGAGTACAAGGAAAAAGTTTGTGACCCATATCTTGGCATAATCTTGCCCTTTTGAGTACCCGGCTTTTTATTTTCGTCTTCCAATTTTCCGAAGACCGATTAATTTTTTTTTTCTTCTCTTTTTTTCTATTTTTTTTCATACGTCCCAATTTTTCGAAGGTATATATTTCTTTCTTTTTGAACACATCCCCCCCAAACTTGATAATAACAATGTCCCCATTGTTGCCAAAGGGACCAAAAGGTTACGGGTTGGGTGCAAGGGGAAAAATGTTTGGGTTTAAAAACAAAAGGAGGGCCTACATCCTTTTAACTTTAGCACTACGAAAAATCATTCAAGGAGCTTGTACCTGAAATGAATAATGGAACTAGACAAAACAAAATGAAATCCAACACCCATATCATAAATAATCACACAAAAGAAAATAGCATTCCGCAAAGCATACACAAAAGACGGAATGAAAATGTATCTGTACCCAAGAGTTATATCCAAAAATAATGTTTAAAGAGGTGGGATCAAAAGTTGAGAATTTAACCATATCTGCGAAACTGCTCACTGTGGGCAAACAGTGGATGCACCTGGCGCCTCGGAGCTTTGGACAATGGGAGCAGTAACCGAAACAGCAACGGCAGGAACAATGGCAGTGGTGATAGGTAATGGAGCAACAGCAGGAATGTGGGCAACCGGAGCAAAGGGCGCAGCAACAACAGACGTCGGCACATGGGCTTGCAAAGGTGGGAAGCACGGGACCTGAGGCGGGCAAAGACCGCTCGGGAATCGGGGAAGTTGGGCTGTCAAGAGAGTATCTTGACGCCCATAGAGTTGTCGTTCCACCCGATTCCAGTCTCTAGTGTAAGCCCAATATCGTGCACTCTTCTTTTCGAGATCGGAGACGCGGTCATCAAGGCTGCCAACCTTCTTCAAGATCTCCGTCAACTTCAGATTCGTTTCCTCCCACTGTAGTGCCAAAACAGATAGCCAAGTCGCTGACGCGTACCCCGAGCCTAAAGGGTTGCTTAGCGGTGGATCGGAGGGGCTGGCCGTATCAACTCCGCATCGTGGGAGTTCAGCAGTCGGTTCGGCCATAGGGACAGCAGGTGAGGCAGAAACATGCTCGGCAGGTTGCATGGTGACAGCAGCGGGTGGCACAGAAACAACAGCGACTGGTGGTTCGGTAATGACAATCGGTGGTGTGGTGACAGCAGCGGTGGATGGCTCGGTGACAGCAACAACCTGTGGCGTAGTTGGTGGAACAGTTGATGGTACCACAGGCTCGTCCGCAACAATCGAGGCAGGTTCTTCATTCTGCATATAAAAATGGGGCCGAGATGCTCTATTCCGTCGGTCTAGTGTGTTCTGTCCCAACAAGGGAGATCCGACAACAATAGTATCATCGTCAAAGGTAGGGACCTTAGCCTTAGCCAAGAGCTTGGTGATGAGGGCCGGACAGACCAGGCGACAATTCGTCCGCTGTGAGGYGGCCAAAATGGATGCATGGATGATCGGCCCAAGGTCGATCGACAACTCACTCATAATGCAATAGAAAAGGATGCATCGGTCCCTCGAAACAGTACTATCATGCCCAGTAGGAATTAAATTGTGTCTTAAAAATTGAAACCAAAGTCCGGCTTCCGTGTTTAAATGGGGCAGCAAAAATCATTTGTCGCCGGTTGTCCCTTGACCATCCCCGATCGGGGAGTGTAAGGACAGAAGCGATATCGGCGTCGGG
>NW_020201293.1:0-1281 GCF_001531365.2 Cynara cardunculus var. scolymus | reverse complement strand
CACGGCGGCCGGCGGTCGCACAGAAGACTAACCGGCACCGGGGGTTGGATTAGTGTGTATTATGGTGGATGGGGTAAAAACGGTGGAGAATAGGGGAGGAGTAGGAGCAATACATACCAGGGTAACGACGGCGTGAAACTCGTCGTAATCGACGGTGACGGTGGTGGGTAGTCCGGTGATGGTGGTGGATGGTTCCCGCGCTGGTGGAGCGAACGCAATGGGATCCGGCGAGAGAGGTGTTGCTGGATGCCACGTCAGAACGGGAGTGTCGCCGGTCGTCGGCCATCGAGATGAGCGTCGAGCAGGTGGTCGGAATGGTGGTCGGCCGGTGGGGTTATTTCTTGTCCGCGCCATGAGAAAAAGAGAAGAAAGTGAATAGTAAAACATAAAACTAAAAGTGAAGTCTTTTTCCCCCCCTTTTCATAGGTAACCGATGGGGTTAAACATAGGAAACCACCCAATTTTCATGCAATGTCCTTGATAGTACAAGTGATGTGAAACAAATGATGTCATGGTACTAGTCAAATCCCTTACACAAGCCACCATTGTCATAAAAACCATCATTACCATTTTTCAAAAATAACCTCATTGCTTTTCTTATTTTCCTTTTCTTTTCCCTGGAAAAAAATCCACAAAGACCCGCCAATATTTTAAAAATATATAACCAAAACCCACTGCCGACTGTGAGCACGAGATGCCCACAGTGAGCATAGCTGCTGGAAATAAACAAGAAGTACAATAAAAAAAATATTTACACTATTTACAACAGAAAGTTCAACAGTCTATCAAAGAGATTTTTGGCGTGGATCTTGCATTTCTTCGGGGAAGAAATGCTTAACCCGATGCCCATTCACTTTAAAAACCGTATTGTCTTGTGGGTTCAAAAGATCGATAGTTCCAAATTTTCCCACTTCGACAATAGTAAAAGGTCCCGACCATCTAGATTTGAGCTTTCCGGGGAAAAGCCTCAACCTAGAATTAAAAAGGAGCACTTTTTGACCTTTCTAAAAAATTCTTTGATTGCTCCTACGATCATGCCACTTTTTCGTTTTTTCTTTGTAAATTTTGGCATTTTCGTAGGCTTGGTACCTCCACTCTTCCAACTCATTGAGTTGGAACTTTCTTTTCTCTCCCGCTAGAGTTGCATCTATATTAAGTTCCTTAATAGCCCAAAATGCTTTATATTCCAACTCTAACGGAAGGTGACAAGATTTTCCAAAAACAAGTTGGTACGGAGACATGCCTAATGGAGTCTTGAAAGCGGTACGGTAAGCCCAAAGT
>NW_020201292.1:58341-68894 GCF_001531365.2 Cynara cardunculus var. scolymus | reverse complement strand
TAGAATTGAGTCAATATCTTTGTCCGGATTACAAGTCCGGACAATACCCCGCTCACAACTTAACCGATTTAAAGTAATCCGGACAATACATTGCCCAACCTTTGACCGGTTTAAAACAATCCRGTCAATACACCGCCCAACTCTTGACCGGTTTAGACAAGATCCGGTCACCTCTTGACCGGTTTAGGGATGACTCCGGACAACAGTTGAGCGGTTTTATAATCCGAATGAAACTGTCCGAATATCAATCCGGTCAATACATGGACGGTTTAAGGAAATATCCCCACAATATGAACTATAAACCATAAATAACATGTTTTAATAACTACTGAATTGTATGCAAACAACTATACTCAAAGCTTTAATACGCTCACCTTTGATTGTGAGTTTTGACTTCAAATATGCAAATCCTCCTTCAGTCTTTACTCTCAATTGATTTTTGCTTCCCAGAATATTTAAAAAAATAACTATTACCTTTCATTTCATATGCACTTGCTATTTATAGCAAGTGCAGGAACCGCCTCTTCCCCAACTCTACTTTCACGCATAACACTATATATATATATATATATATATAATATTAATATAAACATAAGATTTAAAATATTCCAAATAAAATAACCCGGATATTTCATATATATATAATTTTTTTGAGTTTAGATTGTAAAATAAATGTTTCTCATGTTGTAGAATAAATCAAAGAGAATGACGGAAGCAAGGTTGTCAAAAAATAGGATCTAGCACAAATCGGGACCGACTTTGTTCAGGTTTAGGGCTAACAACCTTGAAGCTACCGGACATGTGGCTCCTTATCTCAGTACAATTGCCGAGACCACTACAAGTGAAGACCGTAAAGTAAGTAAACTTGAAGTTTTGTTTTCTTGCGGTCATAATTTTTATATTTTTCTTTTCCTTCGCTGTCCAGCATCACTTTTTCACATTTGACACCCGTTTTAGCTTAGATTTATCCTGAATTTACAGAAACTCAAAACTTAAAAGTTGTAGGACCATTTGTAAGTTTTCCAGATCATCTTTAATCACTTAAATCCGAGCTCGGATGAATGATATATGCTCGAAATACCATAGTCTCACAAGGCTGTCAAAAATTATTCTTTTATTCCTTTTTCGTTCCAACTTTTCCAAACCTTTAAAAATATAAAAACACATTATTGTAGTTCGTTTTTTACCATTTCAACTCATTAATGAGGGATGATTGATGGGAAATATATAATTTTAATCAAAACAATTGTTTGAATCGTATCTACAGAAACTTGTTGAGGAAGAGATTGAGAAGATTATGAACATTTTTATGGCACTCCGGAATCTGCTGGGCCTCCAATTCGTTGCCCACTCGAAAAAGAAATATCAATCATCGAGCAAATTGTTGGTCCGTCGGTAGGTACGGTTGTTCGAGGCATGGTAGCTTGGCGGTTCGACCTGCGAGGATGAGAGGACCGGCGAAGGGATTCTCAAAGTCGGTATCTGCAGTTGACGAGGAAGATTTGCGACAACAACTTGCCGAGCATGACGAGGAGATTCACTTGTTAAAAGAGGGACAACATGAGGCAAAAAAGGAAGCCGCAGAGCAAAGAATGATGATACAATCGTTGATGACTATGTTGGGTGCTAGTGATTCAAACTCTAACACAACAACCCTGACCTCTCACGCTTTAGGTTAAGTTTTTAATTTTGTGTTATTGAACCGGTTGCCTACTTTTAGACTTATTTAGAAAAAAATTTATCTTTCAATGATTGAACTTATTAATTTTGTTTGGTTATAAAAGTTGTTTGTATAAAACATTTGGTTGTTTGTTTGCTTGTTTGAGATTCATTTTGTTGAAAGTGTGCAAGAAAAAAACTGCATCATGGTACACAAAAATCTTAGGCAACAATTGAACAATATAAATTTTGCCTAAGAGAAATTTTATATTATGTTAATTACAGTTCAAAGGCAATATATCTAAATAGAGTATGTTGTCTAAGCTGATATCTAAGGCAACATATTCAGATAAAGTATGTTGTCTAGGCGGATATCTAACGCAACATATGAAGATGGAGTATGTTGTCTAAGCTGATATTGGATGAAACATATGTTTTTTACTTAGGAAACATAACCTTTTGTGTGTTGCCTAAGAAGTAGTCAACATATTCTCTTTGCATATGTTGCCTTGGTTCTTATGCAACATTGAGAAGGCAACACGGGTTTGGTGCATAAGCCTTACGCAACATATAAACCCCTCTTAGGCAATAATTTTCATTTGTTGCCTAAGTGGCATTTTGAGGTAGTTCCCTTAGCATCCTTTTAATATCACGCATCCATGCAATAAGCATAAAGCAAACTATTCTTTTGCCTTTTACTAAAGAATATCGTGTGCTCATTGCTCATAGTGGCATACACCTATTTTTGAAGTGCTCATTATCAATTATGTATTTGAAATATCCCACTCTTAGATAATGATCACCAATATAGAATTCTAAGACCAGTTAACATCTTTCTAATGATATATACCGAACATACATCGTTCATAAACACCACCAGAACCAAGCCCCATAAAAGTTATGTAGATTGTACATCTTGAAACATACTTACCTAGATGGGATCACTGAGTGATCAATAAGACTCATGGTTTAGGTTGGTGGATTCTATTTCACTTTGGAGGGTGCTAGCCTAAGGTTGGTCCAAGTTGTCGAACCGATGTCATAATTTGTGATGCTGGGGGCTGTGTTCGTGCTGCCCCTATCCATCTTTAAGTAAAAAAATATTATCTTAATTCTCTGCACATCTTTAAAATGGTGCCTTGATTGGCTAGTCTGACTAAAGATGTACAAGTCTTGGGTTTTTATGTGCCTGGGTCTACCAACCCTGTTTTCATAAAGCAGTAGAGAAGGATCGGGCTTGTCTGCCTTTGGGGTTTGAGCTTCTTCATTCTCAAAGCTTCTTCATTCTTGTCTGTATTTTTCTTGATCGGGTTTTTTTGAGCTTAACCGTGACTTTTCAGGCTAGGCCCAATCATGTCGTCATATTCTTTAAACAAACTTTATAGAAAATGATAATTCATTCAATCTCATTAGTAAAAACATTCAGAATAACCTACAAGTAAGAGCTCTCATGCCTAACATTTTTTTTAACAATTGAGTTGAGTCTCAATTAGGTTTCTAACCTTACAAGATAGATTTATTTATCTTGTTTTCTTTATTTTAGAGAACATATAGAAATTATGTCGAAAAAAATGGAGAAAGAAATCTTTATTTTCTTTTATTTAAAGGATCTGTTGGAGATGTTCTTAACAACTTATGTATAATAGACAAATAAGCACCAAAAGAAATTGGTATGTTAAGACATTCACAACCACCATAATAAAAAACTTAATGATGAGATTATTAAATATTTAAGAATTTATATGAATAACAGCTACTATCTTATACAAATATGTTACAATAAATTGTCGAGATGAAGTTAGATAACATAACAAGTTCCATTTCTTATTATATAAGAAGCTATTTGAATGAAGGACAACTAAAATATAAAAATAAATAATATTATTAGCCTTTTATAGTGTCATAATAAAGTGTTCTAAGAATCAAGCGCAATAATGGGACACATAAATTTTGAAACATGAGTATAAGAGCCGAGAGAAAAGAATCTAATAGGTTCGGCTTGGGGGAGCCTTCTGATTGACTGCTCAATTGTAGCTTGGTTGAGAGTATCGGGTCTTCAATTAGGGTTGATATCCTCAACTATAAATAACATCAATTTATTTGTAGTTATGATGATGAACAAGAACTCAAACATCAAAATATTTGTTGTAAAATGGAAGATGAGATTAGTTAATTAAACACCAAAATTAGGGAGTTTAAACAAGTAAAATATAAGATAAGTTAGTGTTCGCACCAAATCTCTCGCTTGAAAGTATAAGAGTGATCTTGATATATAAAACAAAGTTCTCACAACACATAAATACGATGATTTGGAAACCAAAAATCTATTCAAGATAGGGATAAAAGATAACACAAAGATTTATGTGGAAACACAAATCTGGAAAAAAAACCACGGATATAGTGGTGAAATAAGAGTTCAGACTTCAACACATTGATAAGAAAATGAAACACGTAGCCATATCTCAACCTATTTAAGAAGGTGATTGTAGAACGTTTAACATACTTACCTGGACAGGATCAATGAATGATAAAAAAGGCTCATGGTCTAGGTTGGTGACTTCCATTCACTTAGGAGGGGTCCCCATTTAAGGTCGGCCCAAGTGGTCGAGCCTACGTCATAAATTGTGACAGTGGGGCAGCGTTCGCATGGTCTCCTCCTAATTTTGAGTTTTTAATGCTTTTTCAAGATTCTATTTCATTTGATTACCATGTAAACTAGTCTCTAATTGAAATTCTTGACAATTCTTTATTGGGTTGGTGAGAACAATCATCTTTTTTTGGTAAACCCAGCAACAAAGTAGGTGAAATCGAACAGACCACATAAGCCGAGGTGGTTGCCAACATCTTCTCAAGGACAATATTTTATACATAAATTACTATCGAATTAAATTATTTCCGATAAGCTTGGCTGAGAGCATTGGGTCTTCAATTGATTTGTAACTTTGAGGTTGGGCAAGACGTCGAACATAAAAATACTTTATATAGAAGTAAAACAAAAGATAGGATTAGATAAGTGAATACCAAAGTTAGAAAGGTTAAACAAAGTCAAACATGGGATAAGTTAGTGTCTATACCGAATTTATGACTTGAACACACAAGGGTGTTCTTGGTATTGAAAATAAAGTTTTCACAGCACATAAATTTGACGATTGAGAAACCGAAATACAAATAGATGAGAACACCAAGATTTATGTGGAAACTCAAAATGGAGGAAACCATGAGTGGAAGAACCAAGAGAAATCCACAAGTGAAGAATGAATTTTACAATGTTATTGAAGGAGATGAAGCTCAACTATTGCAAGTGTGTGAATGGAGATGGAGATTAAAATGGTAATGATAATATAATATACATGTTCATCTCTTGGGATTTTATCATAGGAATGATGGAAAAATATAAGAGTAAGGGAGAGAGCATGTGAAAGAACTTAGGATCGCGAGGGACCGGGACTGATTAGGAATGATAAGGGATCGATAATGGTCTAATTATCTGGAACGGCTACGATTTTTCTGTCGATACAATTAAGGCCCGGGCCGATCCAGGCTTTGGAATTTTATTTGAAAAAACCAGGTCAGGCATGGATTCATTTGGGACCGGGATGATTGTTGGGACTAGGATTGGTCCTTGAAGTTTTGGTTGAGATCATGATCGGCTGGCTCGGTTACACTCGAACCACCTGGGGCTTGGTCCAACACGGTACCGGTTTTTGGCCATCTCTAGAATGCTAGATAGGTGAAAGTCTTGGTTGTGAAAATTTTAGGTTCCAAGAGGCATGGATGCATGTAGAGTTGTAGACAAAGAATATCGTGTGCTATTCTTTCCCCTTCTACTAAAGAATACAATGTGGTTGTTGCTCAAAATGGCATACGCCCAGGGCTGGCCCAAAGCTTTTGGATGTCGTGGGCGGAAAGATTAAAAATATGCCCCAACCAAACAAGATACAATAAATTCTACTATGTGTTAGTCAAATTTTATTATATTAATTTTATTAGTTTATGCAAATTCTACACATAAATTTTGTTATAATAAGTTTATAACATATTTGAACAAACAATATACAGATAATTAAATTTCTACTATATGTTAATCAAAATTCATACGAATTATTTAAATTTTATTTAAACATAAATTTTAGCTTTGATACCAATTGAAAAGTCCAGATTTCATACGAATGTTGAAGTAATCTTCATCAAATCTCAAGAACAAAGATGAATGTAAGATAGATTGGAGAGAGASAATTACTTTGCTGTCAAATMACCTTTTCTGATTAATGACGTAATCAATTGTGTAATTACAATTACAAAGAAAAGACTATTTATACTAAGGAAATAAAACTAAACTAATTACAATTAAGCTAAGTAAATGGAGAAACTTGAATACAACACTTTAGCTCTAATCTTGAACCCAACATATTTCTTTTTTATATTCGTGAATCATAATATGTATATATGTGTGTGTGTCATTTTTATGTTTTATTATATATATATATATATATATATATATCATATATGAACTAATATAAGTATAATTTATAATATAATATTAAGAAATACTATAACTAAAATAGCATATGTGATCAAATATATTAAAAATTATATAGACATCAAACTTGCACAAATATTAAATACCAATAACTCGGTTGGTGTAGAATTGATCAAATATGTTTCACCAACAACGGTTGGTGTAGAATTGTAGTGAAATTGTGTGAAAATTGAAATAAAAATGGGATTTTGATGATGATGAGATATCCTTTACCGAACAACAAATCCACACCCAATTTCTTGAATAAACATGTTTGACAAAATTATACAAATAACAAAAATAATAAGTTTTTAAATATTATTATAGGGTCTTCTTAAAATAATAAGTTATACAAATATTCATGGTGCTATTAATTTTATTTCAAAAAAAATATTTATTGTTGCAAAAGCATGACAAAAATGAACTTTAAATTTTAACCGGAAGTGAAAATAAAGAAAACGGGGAATAGGGAGTGAAAAATTAAAATGGAAATCTAGAAAAATATAAACAAAATAATCTCTAGCTTATTGGTAAAAGCCTTTTGATAATATTGGATGACTTGGATTCAAATCTTTCTAATAACAATTTTATTTAATTTTTAATGACTATACTACAAGTTGGGCTATTTGATGCCCTTGGGCTTGGGATGTTCTGTGCCGCCGCCCGGGCTGCCCACTCATAGGGTTGGCCTGCATACGCCTATTCTTGGAGAGGTCTTCATTTATTTGAATGCCCCCTAGAGGTTGTAGTTTTAAATATACATTATGCAGTTGAAGAGCTTAAAAATTCCGAGTTATTAATTATAATTTAATTCAAACTTTATAAGCTATAATGATTTACAAAAATATATAAAATATTTGGCTCGTTGGAGAAAAATTAATCGAACTTACGATTGTCAAGTTGAACATTAGTGTTAAAAAGCATAACTTGCCAAGTTAAATGCATTTTATCTTCGAGATTGAGTCCATCTTTGGAATTGCTAAAGCTCGTGCTTGAGTATCTCGTTAAATGCTACGATCATTATCATGTTGACTAATATGGAAGTTTTTTTACCGTATATAAATATTATATATACTTAAAAACAAAATGAAGCTCTAAAACATGGTCTCACAGGACGAAAAACGAGTAAACAACACCAAAACCAATCCCAATAAAGTCTTGGCATGAGTATTAGGTTGGTTATTTATGGTTAGATCGTTAGGGTGTCATCCCACATTGAAAATAAAATAAAACATGTAGCCATGTCTAAACCTATTTAAGAAGGTGGTTGTAGAACGTTAAACATACTTACGTGGACGGGATCAATGAGTGATCAAAAAGGCTCATAGTCTAGGTTGGTGACCTCCATTGCACACATGAGGGGTGCCTGCCTAAGGTCGGCCCAAGTGGTCGAGCCTATGTCATAATTTGTGGCAGTGGAGGACAGCGTTCGCGCTACCTCTTTCCTAATTTCGAGTTTTGAACATTTTTCAAGCTTCTAATCTTCTTTATTCTTCATGTAAAATGGCATCAAAATGAATTCTTCTGGTAAAATGGCCTCAAAATGACATTCCTGACATCGTCTTTTGAAAATTGAATAAGCACATCTGTAACACCCCAAATTTTCTAAAACAAAGCGGAAACTGGAATTTAATATAAATTGACCAACACGAAAAAAAAATACAACATTAACAAAGCAAAAAGAAAGACATTAAATTACAACCTATTAATCTACACAATCCTATATCTAGATTAAAGTCGGGTGTTTCTATTGCCTCCAACAAAATGCCGAATAGTTCAATACTTCAATATTCCAAAACACCAAAAGCCTTAGTTACACAAGGAGCCCCATTTTCGAGACCACGCTCCCCTCAACCCATTATAGTCCCGCCGCTAAAAAGAACCTGACAACACGTCATTTCAAAAGAGAGTGTTAGGCTTACGCCTAGTGAGTCCAATCAATAACATAAAGGTAACTATAAGACCTTTATGTGAATATATATATATATATATATATATATAGATAGATGGATGACGTAATTTTAAACGATATAAGAAAAGCAGTTAAACCACAATATCTCGCGGATGAGTCAAAACATCCGAAGATGACGGGGGAGACCCGATTTACCGTTGATTATGACAGACACAAAGTAAGGCATAGATCAACGTTATAGAGCATCACTTACCGGTATAAAACCATCGACATCAACCTAAACCAGTCATGTAGTCGGTCGTGATCTTAAGCTCTTTACCTCGGTAATTACACAATAATCACAATGCCTATTACCGAGTGAAAGTGAGAGGATGATTTGGTGATTACATAATAATCACAATGCCTATCACCAACTTACACCATCATTCCCACGAATAAAATAAAACATTATACATGCTCTATATAAATATAAATAATGACGTAGTATCGTACGACATTTATATATATAGAAAATGAGTCATAAATAATACGTGGGAGTTTCAAGACATCCGAAGATGACGGGGAAGACCCAATTTACCATTATTTATGACGGAACACAAAGTAAGTCATAGATTAACGTTATAGAGCATCACTTACTGGTATAAAACCATCGACATCAACCTAAACCAATCATGTAGTCGGTCGTGATCATAAGCTCTTTATCTCGGAAATTACATAACAATCACAATGCCTATTACCGAGTGAAAGTGAGAGGATGATTTGGACTTTACATAATGATCACAATGCCTAAGTCCAACTTACACCATCCTTCACACAAATACATGTACGACTCTTCATGCCTTATGACTCGTTACATTAAGGTAAACTACTTAAATAGGGTATCATGGCATAATAGTACTTATTTAACAATAATGCTTCACATGGGCCTCAACTCAAGCATAATATTCCTTATTTCAACTAAAGAATCCCAAACTCCGGGTATGGAGCTTTTAAAGTTCAAATACCAACAATACTTTGTTAGGAGCATCTTACTAAATGTTTAAAGTCATTTGCCCCAAATTCAACTTTTCTTTAATAAAGAGATTTCCAAGTGCATCCTTTTGACCCAAGACTAACCATTTTCCCTTAAGTGAATATGTGCAGCAAATTAAGGCATAAGATAGTAAAAATACTTCATTTCAAAAGCAAATAAGATTATAAATATATAGGGTTGATTTGAACTCACATAGCTTCTGCTTGTTGCTTATGTTTTCTGTCTGCTACGCGCGTTAAACAGCAGCTACGGCTGCTGCATTTTCGGCCCGTTGCGTGCGCCAAACAACAGTTACAGCTGCTGTGTTTTCGGCCTTCTATGTGCGTCACCCAGCAGCAAAGACTGCTTCGATCCTGCCTGCTGTCTTCGCCTATACAGCAGCTTGGTTGCTGTTTCGTTTCCTGACTATTGCGTGTGATCAAACAGCAGCTACGGTGCTGTTTCCTCCTTTAAGCCAGGAGTTACGGTTGTTTTCTCTTCCTCCCTTCCTTCTTTCATGTTGGATCTGAAATTCAGCTTTGATATTGATCTAATACTCTAGAAAGCTCTTGAACAATGAAGTGCAGTGGAAGAAATAATGAGTGCAAAACAGAGTATTAAGAACACACAGTATTGATGAAGAAGATGAACACGGGAGAATTGCTTCAAAGGTTTTTCAATTGATTCAATTGAAAAATTAGACGATTACAATACTGGAAGCACCACAGATTACAAAGATCTTATCCGCTATTTATACTAGTTCCTAACAACCTTACTGACAAGATCTTGACGCGTGAAWTCATCTAAGCAGTCCAAATAAAGTCGATTATTCCCTAGTCACATGAGAAGCACATGCGGCTAACAACCTTCGTAAACTGATGGAACAGAAACTTCACAGAAGACGAAATCTGCAGACCCTCTGTGAGCCATCTCAGAGGCTCTACTGTAATTGACTTGCATGTTCTATATTACAGAGGACTATTTTCCAGAACCTCTGTGAGAGACATCAGAGGTTCTGTCACACTTTACTTGCTTGAATATAAGGCTTCTGTCATTAGTCCTCTGTTGTCTTTTGTAGAAGATATCCTTCTGTCAAGTTACTTTTTCTATACTTTTACAAAATAGGAATAATTGAGCTAACAATCTCCCCCTAAGTATGAAAAAGTAATTTTGGACAGTTGGGTGCAAGAATTGACTTATGAAAAAAATACAAGAGGAGATTAGTCTCATCCTCTGAAAAAAATTACAATACTGAAAGAATTAAAAGATAGTGCAGGCCTACACTATTACAAGAGATTAATCCACAGCAGAGTTTGGATAATCATCTACAGCAAATTGCATATCAGACTTGATGGTTTTGTAGACTTTGAATATCCATTCTCTGAAAGAGACTTGAACCTTGATCGTTTCCAGAAGGTCGGTCACTTCATCCGCCCTTATATGCCCTCTCT
>NW_020201292.1:52607-58106 GCF_001531365.2 Cynara cardunculus var. scolymus | reverse complement strand
ACCTCAATCAGCCTTCTGAGAGAAATCGAATATGTTGRCCTCCTCTCCATGTATTTGTTCAAGATCTTGTGTAGGAATATTAGGTCAAATACGCAGAGGTTGTGGAGGTCAGCATATGTGAAAGTATATAGGTTGCCATCATCCCTTTTTACCACGTACTGAGTGTATAGCACGGTCTTCTTTAGCATAGTGCRYRGAGAAATRGTTTCRARTRAAGTGATCACATGCTCTGAGAAGACCTGCTCTTGTGGCCTTGTGAGTTTTGAGAAGTGGAACTTTACAATGGCAGAGGGCATTCCTATAAGCTCTGGGTCATAAGGGGGCTCTGTGTCCACGGATGAGTAACACCACCGCAGAATCTCCTCAACAGTGGTTACGGGCTCTGTGCGCACCCTTTGTGTAGGAATCTTGTTCATGGATTCAATGATCTCACATACCCTCCCCACCGTGGCAGACTCTGGCGTTTTGGATTCTTCTTCGAGTATAGGCCTCTGGGTAGACCCCTCTGGTAGGATAGGCTTGACGGTTCCTACCAGAGCGTCAAACGTACCCGTAGACGTTTCTTCTGGTATTTTTGCAAGTTTAGAATAAGAGCCTTCTCCAACTCTGGGGATGGGGGCTCTGCCCTTTTTCTCCTGTGCCTCTGCTAAAGAAGCCTTTATTGCTCGAACAAGATCAGGGTCAACATATTCTTCTTCATTGATCTCCTCCAGCGTGTCAGAGCTTGACCCCTTCTGTGGCGACTCCTCTACTACTTTACCCTTGCCTTTCCCCTTAGGCTCTGGAGATTTGTCTTTTGAGAATAGGGCAGCAGCAGAGTCCACTATTTTTACTGGTTTGGCAGAGGTTGTCTTCTTTGGTTCTATCTTTTTCTCCCCCTCATGACGATCAGGGTCATCACCTCCCTGATCATCGTGGATTTGAGTGGCCTCTGTCTTGCATGTAGTGAGGGGAGCCTTCTTCAATCGCCTTAGAACTTTGGAAGCCGCCTTCTCCATCTTTTCAATGACCATCTCAACATTCACAGAGGCATTGTTGATATCCATCTCTGTGGCCCATTTCATTTTAGAGACGCAGCGATAGATCTCATTTTGGAATGAGTCACCTTCTGCGACGAGTTTCTTTGTGCAGTCTCTTATTGATTCGTTGGTTGCTCGGGCTTCCTTGAGAAGATGGTCGTTGTATTTCTGAACGGTCTCTCCAAGGGCTTCAACCATTGCGCCTAGCTCTCTGCGAGTGGCTAGATGGTTAATGTTAGCCCTGGAGGATTAAGAATCGATGCCATAAGTGACCGCAGAGGAGAACATCTCTTTGATCTCATCCTTGAAGGCAGAATAGTTGGTGTAGCCGGCGGAAATAAAGTCTGCAGCATATTGGGCGGCAACCTCTGTTAATTCTGTTTTGAGCTTTTGGATTGAAGAGGGTTTGAGAGACAGGGCGTTGAATGCTTTTGCTAGATCATCTTTGTTGAGAACAGAGCTCTGAAGGGCTGATACGGTCGCCTTGAGCTCAGAAGTTGTGGAAGTCAACTCCTTCAGAGCCTCTGTTAGAGGTGCAAGAGCCTCTGTCGCCGGTTGGGAGGAAAATAAGATTTTCAACTCATCCAACCTCTGGAATACCGCTGTGGCGAAGGTTTGTAACTCCTCCTTCGTCACATAAGTACTCGGGGAACCTAGATCACCAACACATGGTGACCTAGTAGCCTTGGAGTGTAAGGCGCCCTCAGTGACTGGTTTGTCGATGTCAGCTCGGAGACTTCCACCGGATCCTCGAACATCTCTAATTGGAGAGCCTACCAGTGTTCTGTCGATGTCGTGCCTAGTAGGTTCAGAGTCTAACTTGGCAGAGGGATCGAGTGGAGACTTTGGGCGTTCTAGACCCATAGCCTTTGTGACTCTCTCGCATGCCTCTGAAGCATAACTTGGTTGTTCACTCTCTTGTGGAGGGGCAACGGATGCCTCTTTTGGTGGTGACGAGTCCTTGGGCGAATGGACTCTTATTGTAAAACCACCATCCTTTTGAGAGGATGTTGGAGTAGATTGAGGTTCCCGAACTGTGCATTTGACAGAGGACGAAAGAATGTCCTCTGCGAGGTAGGTTTGGGCTAGGTTCAGCGTGTGCACGCTTTCTTCAATAGGGATTCCCTCTAGAACAGGGTCCCTAGAAATGTGGGTTGCACTGGGAGGGGGGCTTGGATGTGTGCCTTCGACATCTTTTTCACCCTCATCTAACTCCAATTCTTCTTCTTCTTTGTCTAAAACGACTTCTGTCCGCAAATCTGCCACCTCTGTGGGCGCTTTAAACCCTTGTTGGAGGTTGAAGATTACGTCGTGAATTTGCTCTGTTGGGGACTCTACTTGAACACTCTTGTGCAACCTTATGCGCTTAGGAGCAGCCTTTGCTGGGCTTTCTTGGATTTCAGCCTTTGTGACCTCAACCTCTGCGGGTTGGGCCTTCGATTTCTTCTTTTTCGGTTTTGACAGAGGACTGCTTGGACCCTCTTCTTCTGCGGGTCTCTTCTTCCCTTTCCTTTTCTCAGGAGAGTCGACATCCTTCTGAGTCTTCTTTGTCTTCTTTTGCTTTTGTGGGGGACTAACTACCTTTGGTCTTTCCTCACTCATCTCCATAGCCTCTGCAGGCTCCTCCCTTCTTCCCTCAACCCTCATTTTTTTGCACTCTCTCTCCTATGGGAATACCTATGCGTGGAGGGGTTTCAGGGACCRGCTCTGGCCKCCTGTATCCACGTCTATACGCTTTCCTATCTCCTCTRCTAAGGTATTTGAGCATGGCTTTTGATAGTGGCCTTGGGCTTCTGTACCCTAGCTCATGCTCTGTGGGGTGGAACTCCTTCATTGGATACAATCGTGCGTTTGGCTCTGCAGAGGGCAGCTTCTCTGCTATCATATCTCCAAAGACCAAGCCAAAGAACCTCTGTAGGATTAAGTTTGGATGATTGAGGTCCTCTTTGGCTTTCTTCTGTGCCTTCTCCTTTGACTTCTCACCCCTTTGAGTAGCACACTTCTTTTTGATTAAGCCCACCATGTCATCGAAGATAAGTTGCGCGTAATCAAGGGGCAGATTGAAGTAGATTCCATATACAATGGAAAGCATGGCATGTGAAGCTTGATCGTGGCTGCCGACCTTCCCTGTTAAACAACAATTAGTTATTGAGAACAGAGTGTTCCACATGGGGGAAGGCCCTTCCTTTTGAATTCAGTCCTTTTTACGATTTTTTTCTTTGCTGTGTAGGAGTGAAATTCAAGGAACTCGATCAATTCGGCGTCTGTAGGAGATGGAGCGAAGGTATCCAAATTGAGATCTTCCAAGAAAGGTAGATGCAGGGCTGTGCGCAGGGTATTTACGTTTATTTCCATTGGAACMAGMGATTTGACAGTATGGTGTGAAGCATAACCTACTATGCTTAATCCAGAATTCTCCAGGGTAGAAATATATGAACTGAGCAAAATTTGGGTAATATAGGTTTCTGGGGTAGGTTTAGTTGCTGTAAGAGCGTAATATATAGGGTGATTGTGAAGGATTTCGAGAAGAGGATATGTGTATTCAGGGAAACCAGTTGGTGAGGGAGCGAAATAGTAGTTGTTAGGTTTCTTTACAAGTACCACTCTCTCATATCGATTTTGGAAGAACGATAGGGCATGAGAAGTGAGTTCCTGTGATTGATTTACTTCGTTGTCGCTTGAGTTATTCACAGATTGAATAAAGGCATAAGAGCCTGAAGACATTGTTGCAGTTTTAGCCGGAAAGCTTGAAGTTCGTCGGAGTATAAGGAGTAATGAAGAGGTTTACGTTTTGTGGGGAAGGGTATTTATAGTGAGGGATTTTGAATGGGAACCGTCTCGTGGGCGAAATATCGTGATGAGTGGCTATTAGGAGAGACGAATCAAAAATATGACATCGGTGTTGGGAAGACGCACGATTGATGACGTGCGCCCCCGTTTCTGACATGCGTGTGGTCAACTTTAACCCTTATCCATAGAACCACGCGCACCATATCAAAAATAGAAAACTATAGAAATGAGTTCTCTCAGAGGCCTAAGGGTAACAAAGCCTCTGTGATATGTGCGGGGCCTTCTAACATGTTACACCTTTATTTACCTAAACGGTTTGAAAATCCTCTGAGAGATGAGTACTTGCTCAGTTCAGACCCACAGAGCCTCTAATAGAAGCGCCAGAGGTTCTGATCAGAGGTTCTGATGAGTTGACCTCTGAGAAGAAGATACTTTAAAAGTTTTGGCACCTTCTGAGGTTTTGATTTTCAATTCAAAAACTCCCCCTATGAGCCAGCTTCCATGGCTCCCCCTCAAACTAAAAACCATTAAAAACTCCTAAGAAGAAGTATCGACAGAGGATCCGTTCAAAGAGCTTCTGAGAGTTATCACAGAGGATATGTGAAAAGACTTCTGTGATGAAAAACATTTTTCTTCTTCAATAGGTTTTATTCCTTTTCAAGCACATACTCCCCCTCAAACCTTGCATATCTCTGCGAGGTAAACCTGCTAACTAAGAAAACAAGTGAAGGTTAATCAAGAAGTAAAACTATATACAAAAAGAGATTATTCAAAGAAAAAACTTTATACAAAAAATAAATAAACAATAAGACATACAACAGAATCTTGTTCTTTCTATAGGTATGATGACAGCAGCTCTTGGGTGCCAGTCATATGTTTCGAGCATCCTGAGTCCACGACCCAAGTAGACACATGCTGCTTCTTCTGCATTTAGAGAACGTTTAATTTGGGTACCCACTTCCAATTGGGTCCCTTAACATTAGCTTGTTTAAAGTATGCCATAGCCTCTTTTGGTTTGGTCTTATTGTTCTTTGAAGAAGAATTGCCAACTTGTCTTTTGTTCACCCCGGATTCATGGTTCTTGGGGTGAGAGACTAAACAGGAAGAAAGGTGAATATGATTAGATAAAGCATGCATGATATTGAAACATCCATAAAAGGTAACATTGCAAGAAGCTTTCTTAAAATTTTCATTAAAATCATCAAAGAAGGGTACACAGTTTTTATTTTTAGATCCCCTCTTTGGTTTTCCAGCTTTTATAGAGACAGAAGCAATGTTAGATTGAGGCCATTTTCTCAATTGTTGCCAAGTGTAAWTTGGTCTTTGAGTTGCA
Organism: Cynara cardunculus var. scolymus; assembly: GCF_001531365.2. NCBI lineage: Eukaryota > Viridiplantae > Streptophyta > Magnoliopsida > Asterales > Asteraceae > Cynara > Cynara cardunculus. Next base: position 52,964 of record NW_020201292.1, on the reverse strand, counting down.
GAGGAAGAACATTGAGAGTTACTTTGTCTTTGACTTTCCTTCTTTCTTTTCTCAAGATCAATATCAGTTTCTACAACTTGTGTAGGACGTTCTTCATGATCTGAGGCAAATTCATGCTTAGTAGTATCATTTTCAGAGAGCTCTGTGACAAAAACCTTTTTATAAAGAGACTCATTTTCAAAAGGCTCTGTGATGTGTTTTGGAAAAAATTTGAAGAGCCTCTAAGGATAACTTTCTCTCAAGAGGATGAATGGTACACACAAAAGCACAGTCTACTTGAGTTTCTGGTTGTCCAAACTTAAAAATTCCTATCTGACTCTGTCTCATAAATCTCCTTGGAATAGAATCCTTCTTTTC
>NW_020201292.1:41803-51617 GCF_001531365.2 Cynara cardunculus var. scolymus | reverse complement strand
TTGTACCAGTTGCTGGAACTCTTGGAATCAAATTCATTGGCACATATGGAGAATTGTAGAGAAATTCACAAATTCTGGGGTGAATTCCCTCCAAAAAGTTGATCATGCGCACTTTCCATTGCGGATATTCCTCACGGATAAGCGTGGGAGGCTTTGATTGAGATCCAGTACTCATGAACGAGGTATTAACCAAGTTCGCCATTGAAATTTGAAGAGGTGAGTGAAACAGGGTAATCTGAAGAAAACTGGTGTTCTAGAAAACACAGATTAATACCAAAAGCAAAATTAATCGAATAAGAATTCAATTCCTGCTCTGATACCAATTGTTGGATCTGAAATTCAGCTTTGATATTAATCGAATAAGAATTCAATTCCTGCTTCGATCCTGCCTACTGTCTTCACCTATACAGCAGCTTGGTTGCTGTTCCGTTTCCTGACTGTTGCGTGTGATCAAACAGCAGCTACGGTACTGTTTCCTCCTTTAAGCCAGTAGTTACGGTTGTTTTCTCTTCCTCCCTTCCTTCTTTCATGTTGGATCTGAAATTCAGCTTTGATATTGATCTAATACTCTAGAAAGCTCTTGAACAATGAAGTGCAGTGGAAGAAATAATGAGAGCAAAACAGAGTATTTAGAACACACAGTATTGATGAAGAAGATGAACACAGGAGAATTGCTTCAAAGGTTTTTCAATTGATTCAATTGAAAAATTAGACGATTACAATACTGGAAGCACCACAGATTACAAAGATCCTATCCGCTATTTATACTAGTTCCTAACAACCTTACTGACAAGATCTTGACGCGTGAATTCATCTAAGCCATCCAAATAAAGTCGATTATTCCCTAGTCACGTGAGAAGCACATGCGGCTAACAACCTTCGTAAACTGATGGAACAGAAACTTCACAGAAGACGAAATCCGCAGACCCTCTATGAGCCATCTCAGAGGCTCTACTGTAATTGACTTGCATGTTCTATATTACAGAGGACTATTTTCGAAAACCTCTGTGAGAGACATCAGAGGTTCTGTCACATTTTACTTGCTTGAATATAAGGCTTCTGTCGTTAGTCCTCTATTGTCTTCTGTGGAAGATATCCTTTTGTCAAGACTTGCAGTATACTTTTTCTATACTTTTACAAAATAGGAATAATTGAGCTAACATTTCACTTGAAGAAAGCCATGGATCTGACCCAACCTTTTCTTCTTTTCTTTTCTGTTTCCTCCAGATACAGCCCCTCCCCCCCTTTCTTAAAAGAAGTCATAATTCCCCCAAAACAAGGAAGTCAAAAACTTTTAGAGAAAAAGAGAATTCTAGGGAAGAGTGAGACCAAGGGTAGGTCAATGTTGCAGGCAACCCCCCCCCCCCCTTTTTAAAATAATATTTCTAATAATTCAAAAGTACACTCCTCTTTAAAGTAACATTTAAATATATATATATATATATATACACACATCTTTATAGATATATTAACATATAAATATATATGTATACTCAAATATTCACAAAGGAGGATTCTCATAAAAATAAAGTGTTTTTAAACACGGATTAAGTACAGGAAATTCCAGGTGTTACAATCCTCCCCACCTTGAATTTTATTTCATCCTCGAAATAACTTCAAGCCACGGCCATCCTCTGTCAACAGTAAGCGTTGTCTTAACATTACTTCGCTCCTGAGGTTTTCTTCTAGAAGTGCCTCGGATTGCGCCACTTTAATCCGATCGATCAGACTGGACACTAAATCGATTCTGGTAAGTACAGTTTTCATCCCTCTACCGTACTCTTTTCGACTAAAAGCATCCGCCACCACATTTGCTTTTCCGGGATGGTAAAGTAATTCACAATCATAGTTTTTTTATATTATTGTGCAACAAAAGTCATATGTAAGATGTATGTTGTTATGCACCACACAAAGAATCATAGCATGCTCTACCCTGTCCTACAGAAGTTGCTTTTAAGCTTCATTGCACTTCCTACCACCTAATACTAAAAGCTTGTCATCCACGTTGTCTCATCTCCTATAGCAATCATGTTCATCAATTTATCAATTCTTGTTGGTAGAATCTAGTTAACCAAATATATCCTCTATGCTTAACATCTCATTCACATTTCTGTGTCACTCACTTCGTATACATGTTGTCTTTCCATGGCCTAACATACTGTCATGTAAATCATAGGAAGTCTCACTGCCATTCTCCATCGAATTGAGTAAGATTGCAAGTGTGATAGCAGGTATAAATAGCTCCAATTATCGCAGGCGCAGAAAATATCATCTTTCTCATAGTTCAAAGATCTCTCTTAGCAACAGGAATCAAATCATTAATAGATATGTTCCACAAAAAAAATGGTAATGGGATCGGAGTATGAATATATTATCTATAATCCAAGGGAAATAACATCTATACCTCACATGCTTTCTCACTCGGTATCCCATCATACATAGAAACAAATCAAACCAACTCACGATAGGAGATATCTTCTATTTAGGAGCCCACCATGACGTTTTCCTCAATACACCATCATATGCATTTTCTAGATCAATGAACACCACATGTAAATTCTCTTCGTTTTTCCTACACATCATTTTGAGTCATCTAATCATGAGAAATAACCTCAGCTAATATCCGTAGCATAAAACAAATTTGATTTTCCAACACCTAAATTCTACCTATGTTCAGTAGCTTTCAATAAGGTTCAACAAAGAAACAAGGCGTTTCCACTAGTGGTGAAAAGTAAAGTTGGACTAAAAATCATTGCCTAGTCTAAAGCATTATTCTGATCCCCGCAGGTAATAAAAACATACCTAAATTGAAGACGCCATCTTAGTCAAGGTAGGACCTCAAAAGTATTCGATTAAAAGTACATATGCTGTCAGCATGCTATTTCTTAACCAAAAATGTAACATCATATTTCCAGTTCAAGGAAAAACCACAAATACAGGTCTTATTTCCACATGCTACATGGTGAGGTAAACCCATAGAGGAAGATCGATAACCACAACAAAATCGCCTCCAATACTACATTAAAAGCTTTAATATATCATGGCACCACCTTCCGGACATTTTCTCACTGACTTTCTAATCCAATCAAATCTAATCTGACAGGGTTAACTTCCAGAGTCGTGCACAGCAATAGCTTTTCTGACAACATCCTTCCCATTCCATTCATATTCAGTGCCCACTCAAAATAGGGAGAAAAAAATATGCAAGGCCAGCAAAGGCGGTGAAACTGCGCACAAAAGAAATGAAGGGAAAGTGTAAAACTTAGCATATGTTAGTGAAACATCATTATCAGCTAAACTAAATTAGCAAGCAGTATCCTTGGGCAAAGCCTCACAGGTTTAGCACCAAGTGAATAAATGTAATAACCAAATACAAGAGTTCAGTTAGAGGAAACCATGCGAGCATAACTTTTACTCCAAACTAATTGGGTATTGATCAAAGAAGTCCATAATAAACAAATAAACAACTGAAATGGTAGACCAAGTATAGTTCCCTCACAACTAGGAAGGATTAATAGCTTATAACAAATCTTGCTACAAGCCTGCAATTGATTATTGCTCTTATTGTACAACAGCTCCRTCATGTGTCCCTACACCAGACTCTTGACCCAGCTACTGTTATGTACTTATGTTGCTATAGCAGCTCAATTCTTCTCCAGGGCTAACCCACAACCTAAGACAGGTTATCTCAAATATAATATTCCATAAGAATCTCATTTACCATCTTGCAAATATGCTCAACTTCAAATTTCCCCCCATTTACCATACCCATCAATATCTTAACCTCAATCACTTCACAATGATTTATCTTCATAGACAACAATATTCAAGCTTAGATAGCAGAATATAGTTACCCTGAAAATACTCCCAAATGATGCAATTGACACATCCTTATCCTTGTGTTCCGAGCAAAATGTAAATTTCTACTGACAATAGCTTTTAGACTAAACCCTCTGCTTCAATCAATACCTATTAGATTCTTTCAAGGTGCAGCATATCTTCAGCCCTTAAACTTCACTGGTACTCATCGAACCGACAATAATTAAAACAGAATAGATCAAACAAAAAAAACTCATAAATAACTCAAATAACAAATACTCCAAATTGATCTAAATACAACTCTAAGGTTTTATGAAGATGCTTAGTCACTAAGTCATCATGTATGTCTCCAATCCTGTGAACAATTAACAAGCCAATAACAAAATATCCATAAAAGACCCACCATACTAGATCATTTAATTCCATTACCCTCCTAAGTTTAACTAAAGAGTCTTTTCCCACAGTGCAATAATTGTCAAGACCTCCACCAAATGATTGATGCAAATGATCTTATGTAATTAACTTGCTTTTCTTTGCTTAGACTGTCATATGGGCATTTGCCTATTTGGCAAGTTCAGGAAGAGTGGCAAGTTTTGCAGCTATGGAAGCACCATACAAGTGAGAAAACCAAGAATATTGCTCAGGCAATGAAATCAAAAGATGAGAAAATAAGTTGAACTGATTCTCCAGCATAAGTAGTCAACAGCAATATGCAAAGCCATATACTCAAAACCACGCATGGATCAAATACTTATTATTCTCAGGATAGTTAACAAGAAAGAAGCTGCCCAGGTACCACAGGTATCTTTTAACAACAAACAAACATGAATGTTGTCCATATGCCATAAAACAGAAGAGAAGAATAACATGTATCATCATGATTAGGTAGCAAGCCAAGTTGTAATAATAAAGTAGTAAGCCAAGCATGTGTCAACTATGAAACAAAGCATACAACGCTAACTTCTGGGAGATCTGTTTCAATGTAACCTCACTTTATTTCTATCAGTTTGTCAATAATTGAACATAACCTATTTAAACATTTGTTATTTGTTGCTGAACATGAATCATCAAGCAACTTCACATTGTTGTATCACAATGATTTGAGCACTAGGGAGAAAGATTGATGCAGCAGGGTGGATGGGTGTGTGTGTGTGTGTGAGTGAAATAAGCCACAAAATAAGAATAATATGTGAACAATTATGAGATAACGAGGGAAGGAAGTATTATGAGTGATCATGGTACAGTCAAGTCATTTGGGTTAAAGATGGCTGGCAAAAGTGTCGAGAACCTTTTCATATCATTATCCACCCCATTCCATTTATAGGTTAACCTCTTAGCTTTAATCAACTACATATACACAAACAAGTCTCCTTTAAATTTCCATATAATGCCTTCAACATCTTCTAGAGTACTAGGGGCGTAAGCAAGAGAGTGACGGAGAGTTAGGATAGGGAAAAAGAAATACGGGATCAASATAATACGATACTGACACAATCATAATTTTGTAATAACAGTGAGTTCAAGCACGCTTATGTAACAACTTACTCAAAATAACATTAGCTAAGTGGAATTTTGAATAGGTAATACATAAGGATCCTCCACACCATTGCTACAATTCATGAATTATGCAACTCTTTTGACTCTATAGTTCTCTTATCCTAAAGTTCTACCCACATCACACAAAGTGACTCTTATAATTCCGGCTTAAGTCTAGGCGTCATATTCCTTACCTAGTTCGCTTAAGCTAGAGCTCTGATACCAACTTGTAACACCCCAAAATTTCTAAAACAAAGCAGAAACTGGAATTTAATATAAATTGACCAACACAGAAAAAAAATACAATATTAACAAAGCAAAAAGAAAGACATTAAATTACAACCTATCAATCTACACAATCCTATGTCTAGATTAAAGTTGGGTGTTTCTATTGCCTCCAACAAAATGCCGAATATTTCAATACTTCAATATTCCAAAACACCAAAAGCCTTAGTTACACAAGGAGCCCCATTTTCGAGACCACGCTCCCCTCAACCCATTATAGTCCCGCCGCTAAAAAGAACCTGACAACACGTCATTTCAAAAGAGAGTGTTAGGCTTACGCCTAGTGAGTCAATCAATAACATAAAGGTAACTATAAGACCTTTATGTGAATATATATATATATATAGATGGATGACGTAATTTTAAACGATATAAGAAAAGCAGTTAAACCACAATATCTCGCGGATGAGTCAAAACATCCAAAGATGACGGGGGAGACCCGATTTACCGTTGATTATGACAGACACAAAGTAAGTCATAGATCAACGTTATAGAGCATCACTTACCGGTATAAAACCATCGACATCAACCTAAACCAGTCATGTAGTCGGTCGTGATCTTAAGCTCTTTACCTCGGTAATTACACAATAATCACAATGCCTATTACCGAGTGAAAGTGAGAGGATGATTTGGTGATTACATAATAATCACAATGCCTAWCACCAACTTACACCATCATTCCCACGAATAAAATAAAACATTATACATGTACTATATAAATATAAATAATGACGTAGTATCGTACGACATTTATATATATAGAAAATGAGTCATAAATAATACGTGGGAGTGTCAAGACATCTGAAGATGACGGGAAAGACCCGATTTACCATTATTTATGACGGAACACAAAGTAAGTCATAGATTAACGTTATAGAGCATCACTTACCGGTATAAAACCATCGACATCAACCTAAACCAGTCATGTAGTCGGTCGTGATCATAAGCTCTTTATCTCGGAAATTACATAACAATCACAATGCCTATTACCGAGTGAAAGTGAGAGGATGATTTGGAATTTACATAATGATCACAATGCCTAAGTCCAACTTACACCATCCTTCACACAAATACATGTACGAATCTTCACGCCTTATGACTCGTTACATTAAGGTAAAATACTTAAATAGGGTATCATGACATAATAGTACTTATTTAACAATAATGCTTCACATGGGCCTCAACTCAAGCATAATATTCCTTATTTCAACTAAAGAATCCCAAACTCCAGGCATGGAGCTTTTAAAGTTCAAATACCAACAATACTTTGTCAGGAGCATCTTACTAAATGTTTAAAGTCATTTGCCCCAAATTCAACTTTTCTTTAATAAAGAGATTTCCAAGTGCATCCTTTTGACCCAAGATTAACCATTTTCCCTTAAGTGAATATGTGCAGCAAATTAGGGCATAGGATAGGTAAAATACTTCATTTCAAAAACAAATAAGATTATAAATATATAGGGTTGATTTGAACTCATATAGCTTCTGCTTGTTGCTTATGTTTTCTGTCTGCTGCGCGCGTCAAACAGCAGTAAGGCTGCTGCGTTTTCGGCCCGTTGTGTGCGCCAAACAGCAGTTACAGCTGTTGCGTTTTCGGCCTTCTATGCGCGTCACCCAGCAGCGAAGACTGCTTTGATCCTGCCTGCTGTCTTCGCCCATACAGCAACTTGGCTGCTGTTTTGTTTCCTGACTGTTACGTGCGATCAAACAGCAGCTACGATGCTGTTTCCTCCTTTAAACCAGTAGTTACGGCTGTTTTCTCTTCCTCCCTTCCTTCTTTCACTTGAAGAAAGCCATGGAACTGACCCAACCTTTTCTTCTTTTCTTTTTGGTTTCCTCCAGATACAGCCCCCCCCCCTTTCTTAAAAGAAGTCATAATTTCCCCAAAACAAGGAAGTCAAAAACTTTTAGAGAAAAAGAGAATTCTAGGGAAGAGTGAGACCAAGGGTAGGTCAATGTTGCGGGCAACCCCCCCCCCCCCCTTTTTTTTTAAAAATATTTCTAATAATTCAAAAGTACACTCCTCTTTAAAGTAACATTTAAATATATATATAAATATATACACACATCTATATAGATATATTAACATATAAATAGATATGTATACTCAAATATTCACAAAGGAGGATTTTCATAAAAATAAAGTGTTTTTAAACAAGGATTAAGTACAGGAAATTTCAGGTGTTACAACATCATATTTCATTGGCATCTAAGGTACTAACAATGAAAGTTGAAACCGATCACACCACATACACTCAGGTGGTTGCAACATCTCCTCAAAAACATTTTTCTATAGATATATTACCACTGTATGATCTTAATCTTGTGTTAAATTGTATTATTTTTCAGTCCCACATTACTAAATTTGTAATACTTGTTGGTGTACCCGTGCACAGTAGGATATGAAATTTGAATAAATATAAGCGAGTATACCGATTACAGATAAACATTTGCATTCAAAATTGTCGAACCATAAGCTTTATTGATTGTCATATCAAAAGTGTAATTTTTGCTTTTTATCTTTGGATAAGATGTCATTTTTGGATGAATATAAAATAATTTTTGATCAATTAAATCAATTTATTTGTCGAGTCATTTAAATCCCAGCTTTCATACATCAAAGTATTAATTATTCTGTCTGGAGTTAAAAAAAACTCACCAATAGGAGTGCCAACCTCAAGAATATATGTATTGTCATAAAGTGGTATCATCTTGCACATTTGAAAAAAGAGTTGCATTTTGCATCTCTGTAGGTGTATGGGATTAAAGGAAAGTTTGACGGCTATAAGTTCCAAGCATCTGTTGGAAGCAAGCCCGTACATGAGGGTGTATCAATGTGAGATTCCAAACAGTGGCCAACTTATTTTGTTCCCCCGAATTTTTTGGAGCCATATTATATACTTATTTTGATTTTTAGTCGATATTTTAACTCAATCGTATGGCCTGCTGCCTCTTATTTTAGCCCATGCAGGCAATTGTAATGTTTAGCCCAATGATCCTATTCTTCCCCTCTTCTACTAGATTTGTCAATTTGCTGATTCTCACTACAATTGTAAATCTTCAATCCCTTCTCTCTATTCTGTAATTTAAAGATTGAACTCTGTTATCGGCTAGTCCTGTATATCCTCGTAGTCCCGATGGCTAATTTTATGATTGAAGCACCAAGTACGACCCTATTTAAAAATCTTTCACTTTCTTGTTCTCCTTTCTATATTTTTTTTGTTCGACGAGCAACCTTGTCTGCAATTTCTTCACTTCTTTATCATGATACTAATCGTCATTGTTCAAAGCACTATAGCCCTTTTAATTCATGCACCAAATTTGAGAGTTAAGAGAGAATTCGACCCTAGGGCTTTTTGAGAACTTGAGTTAAACAACGTTGGTAACCTCTTCTATATTAACTTTTCAATTTAAGGACTTACCGGAGAAAGTTAATTATGAATAATCTATTGAAGATTTTGTTTCCAACAATGTTAGAAGAATCTATCTATAAGCTCGATTTTCATTTTCCTATTCTTCTTCTCTACCCTAAAGGTTGACTGAATCAACAATAAGGTAATATGTGTATTTATGCATGTCTCCTAACAAAATATTTCGTCAAACACCGGTGATTATTTTAAAGAAATTTTGTATGTTACTTTATCAAGACAATTATTTTGTTTTAATTTGTAAAACTTTTAATATAAATATATAACATCGATATACTATAAACCTCTATATCTTGTTTTATTTATTAGTTATCCCGTAGTCGAATCTATAATTCGAAATTATACGCAAAGAGATTGGAATGACCCTAGTAAGAAAATTGTAGCATGCAAGGCCAAAAAACATTAAAGGTAAGGGTGTTTATGTTGTTGTGTATCTATTAGAGTATTAGACTAGTGTTATGTAACGCCCCAACCCACACATTGCATGTAACACATATATTTCATATCGAAGAAATACATATTCATACACATCTAGTCCCGTAGTACAAGAAACTATCATGAACAAATACAAGGTCCAAAAATTCAAAATACAATCTTGTACTAATCATCAAAACTGTGCATCAAAAGCAATTCTTCAACCAAAATGCATGTAAGAAAAGCATTACATCTTTTCCTTTCCCTTACCTTCCACATGTCCTGCAATACATATTTAAAATCACAAAAACGAGGGTTAGACTGAAGAGTCT
>NW_020201292.1:38986-40288 GCF_001531365.2 Cynara cardunculus var. scolymus | reverse complement strand
ATATATTCAATTAATTCACAAATTCTCATACCGGCATGTATCAATTATCATGCTATCATGTAATTATTAAATTAGATAATCACGTATTAAATACCTTGGGTAATAACCAGGATCTGGTTATCACATTATCCACCCCTCAAGAGAATTCTGTCCCGGAATTCCTTTAATCAAAAAGCCACGGGTATTTTAATCTCATCTTTGACTCCAACTGCCAGGTCGCCTCCGGTCCTTTGTGAAACTTCCACTGTACTTTAACCAGACTTATCTCTTTGTTTCTCAACACCCTGATCTTTCTGTCAATTACGGCTTCTGGTGTTTCCACAAAGTTAAATTTACTGTCTAATTGAATTTCTGGCAAAGGTACAGCTAGATTCGGATCAGCCAAACATTTCCGCAGGTTCGACACATGAAAAGTGTTATGAATCCGATTTAGTTCTTCTGGTAGCTCTAACTGATATGCTACTGGCCCAATTCGTTTACAAATTCTGAACGGCCCAACATACCTTGGACTGAGCTTTCCTTTCTTCCCGAATCTGATAACACCTTTCCATGGCGAAACTTTTAACATTACAAAATCGCCTATATAAAATTCAATGGATTTTCGACGATTATCTGCATAACTTTTCTGGCGATCCTGTGCTGTTTTGATTCTCTCACGGATCTGTTCGATCTTTTCAGAAGTTTCTTGAACAATCTCAGGACCTGTTAGCTGTTTCTCACCCACTTCATTCCAGCACAACGACGTTTGACATTTACGTCCATACAACACTTCATATGGTGCCGCTTGGATACTGGAATGATAACTGTTGTTATATGCAAACTCTATTAATGGTAAGTGATCTTCCCATGATCCTCCGAAGTCAATAATACAACTTCTCAACATATCTTCCAGAGTTTGAATAGTCTTTTCACTCTGTCCATCAGTCTGTGGATGATAAGCTGTACTTAGTCGAATTTCAGACCCCAGAGCTTTTTGCAATCCTTCCCAGAACTTTGAAGTAAACYGACTGTCTCTATCAGAGATAATAGACAAGGGAACACCGTGTCTAATAACAATCTTTTTGATGTAAATCTGCGCTAGTTTTTCTAAAGAGTATTTCTCTCTTATCGGTAGAAAATGTGCAGATTTAGATAAACGATCCACAATTACCCAAATCGTGTCATATCCTTTTGGAGTTCGCGGTAATTTCATAACGAAATCCATGGTAATGTGATCCCATTTCCATACAGGTATTTCCAAAGATTGAAGGCTTCCATAAGGTCTCTGGTGTTCAATCTTGACCTGTAGACATGTTAGACACT
>NW_020201292.1:36823-38276 GCF_001531365.2 Cynara cardunculus var. scolymus | reverse complement strand
ACAAAATCTTCAGATCCATCTGGCAGAGTTAATATTGGTGCACTACAAAGATGATCTTTTAAAAGTTGAAAGGCTTCTTGCTGTTCTCTTTCCCACTGGAATTTAACATTCTTCCGAGTCAGTTTAATCAATGGCACAGCTATTTTAGAAAAATTCTGAATGAACTTTCGGTAATAACCGGCCAATCCCAGAAAACTACGAACTTCAGATGGAGTCTTAGGAGCTTCCCATTTTGCAACTGCTTCTATTTTCATGGGATCAACTTTTACTCCTGAATCTGAAATGACGTGACCCAGAAATTGAACTTCTCTTAACCAAAACTCACACTTGGACAATTTTGCATACAACTTTTCTCTTTTCAATAATTCCAATATCAGACGAAGGTGTTTTGCATGTTCTTCTTCAGTTTTAGAGTATATAAGAATATCATCAATAAATACAATAACGAATTTATCAAGATATTCCTTACATACCCTATTCATTAAGTCCATAAAAGGTGCGGGCGCATTAGTTAAGCCAAATAGCGTAACTAGGAATTCGTGATGCCCGTACCTTGTTCGGAAAGATGTTATAGTAACATCTTCTTCTCTGACTTTAAGCTGATGATATCCTGACCTCAGATCGATTTTAGAGAAATAGCTTGCCCCCACCAGTTGATCAAACAAATCATCAATCCTTGGTAAAGGATATTTGTTTTTGATKGTCAATTTATTCAGTTCACGATAATCTATACACATTCGCATAGATCCATCCTTCTTTTTGACAAACAAGACCAGAGCACCCCAAGGCGAAGTGCTAGGCCTTATAAACCCTTTATCAGTCAAATCTTTCAACTGTGTTGCCAATTCCTTTAGTTCAGATGGAGCTAAACGATACGGAGCCTTAGCTACAGGTGCAGCCCCTGGTATAAGATCGATTCAGAATTCAATAACTCTATCTGATGGTAACCCAGATAAGTCTTCCGGAAAAATTTCAGGATATTCACAAACTATTGGAATCAATTCTTCTTTTCTTTTCTCTTTCTTTAAATCAATAACATATGTCAAATATCAATGACACTTCTTTTGAATACTCTTCCAGGCTTTCATTACTGACAGAATACTAATGCGATGATCCTGACGATTACCATAAATAATAACTGTTTTCTGATCTGGCAAAATAATTTTGATCATCTTTTGATTACAATCAATGCTAGCCTAATACTTTGCCAACTAGTCCATACCCACTACTATGTCAAATTCTTTCATTGGCATAGGAAATAACCGGATCGGAAGTTCAAAGTTTTCAATGACTATAAGACAGTCATTGAACACACTAGTAACAGTTTCTTGATTATTAGCAGTATCAACTACTAATTTATCATCAAGCAGCACATAATTCAAACATGCAGTTTGAGCAAACAATGGTGATACAAACGAAAAGTTTGCACCAGAGTCAAATAACACTTTAGCAC
>NW_020201292.1:25235-33738 GCF_001531365.2 Cynara cardunculus var. scolymus | reverse complement strand
GAATAACAATACGAAGCATGCAAATAAAACCAGTAGAATTTTTATACAAAAAGGTTTAGAAACCACTCACCTTATAAAGCTTTTGAAAACCAAAACTTGAAACCAACTTGATACTCCAAACACTTGATGTCACCATCTTGCAATCCAGACAACTCTTCTTTAAATCACTCAAATTTCTCAAAATAGCAAATGAAGAGGTGAAGCCTCTTTTTATACTTTCCTTTTATGGAAAGTCGGTTTCACTAAGACACGCATGCATCTCAATCCCACATATACACCTATGCATATAACCACTAACACATACATGCATACATACTCCATGCATGCACACACATAGCACATGCATGCATAATATAATCATATATATATTCACACAAATATATATATATATATATATATATATATATATATTCAATTAATTCACAAATATATTCAATTAATTCACAAATATATTCAATTAATTCACAAATTCTCATACCGGCATGTATCAATTATCATRCTATCACKTAATTATTAAATCAGATAATCACGTATTAAATACCTTGGGTAATAACCAGGATCTGGTTATCACATGTTAGGGTATTTTGGTAATTTCTATTGTTCTATAGTCTAGTATAAGTAGGTGTTTCATGTGACCATTTTCATTCAATCAATACAATTCAGTTTCTCATTTCCTTGATAGTATCTAAATGGGAAAATATGGTTTCCATTGTGGAATTTATGTTATCAATAGTTACCAATTGGGAAAATTAGGCCTATTCAGTTTGAGTTGGTTTCCCACATCGTGACCTGATCGCAAATGTGTATCCAAAAATAGATGCATAAAATAAGGTCTACAGGTTGCTTAAGAAAATCATGCAGCCATGCAATGAGCACAAAGCGAACTATTCTTTCGCCTTTTACTAAAGAATACCGTGTGCTCGTTGCTTACAATGGCATACGCCTATTTTTAGAGAGGTCTTCATTTTATGAATGCCTCCTACAATTTGTAGTCTAAATTATGAAATGCATCATTTAGTTAAAGGCGAAATTGGTGTTATAAAACTGACCCTAACATTGGTGTTTCAAGATTCGCTTTGTTAAGCGAGGTTTTTTTTGTTCAATAGTGACTCAAACTCGATAATTACTAAGCGAGAGGTCAAAAAACAAGTTATATGCTCGATTTTTCAAAACCCCTATTATCAGACACTACAAATCTTGAACTTTTTATGATGATGAGAAAAATGGAATATCTAAGACAGGGTCTCACCGGTTGCAGAGCAAACACCACCAAAGCCAAGCTGCATACAAGTTATGTAACTGTGACATAGAAACAGGTTGGTTATTTTTGGCTAGATTGTTAGGGTGTCATCCCACATTGATAATAAAATGAAATATGTAGCCATGTCTAAATCTATTTAAGAAGGTGGTTGTAGAACGTTAAACATACTTACCTGGACGGGATCAATGAGCGATCAAAAAGTCTCATGGTCTAGGTTGGTGACCTCCATTGCACACATGAGGGGTGTCTGCCTAAGATCGGCCCAAGTGGTCGAGCCTACGTCATAATTTGTGACAGTAGGGGACAGTGTTCGCGCGACCCTTTCTAATTCTGAGTTTTGAACGTTTTCTCGAACTTTTCTCTCTTTTGATTATTACATAAATGGTCTCTGATTGCCCACCAAATGCCCTTCTCAGTATTGTCTCTGGGGATCGTGGCTAAACCATCCTCATTTCTGTATCAGCAACAAAAGGAAAAACCGATCAAACTACATACACCAAATATCTACAACTTTTAATCAAATCAGATTATATTATTGTTAGGTGCCAATTTGTTACCTTTTATTGAACTGGCATCTGAACGTAATTACATAGTTGTTCAAATGATTGACAATTCTTAACAGAAATGACGCTATAAAGAGGTAATTTCGATCGAATTGGTTTGGGAAAATCGACATAAAAAACACCCAATTGATATAGTTCACAAATCGAGGTTAAAAAGATGAAGTTAATCTTGACCCTTAACAATGGACGTATAGTCAACCACACACATATAGAGAGAGTGCACGAACACGCATCGGATGTGTAATGGATTTTTCAGCATGTAGTGCCTAAATTTAACTCGTTTAGAAATGATTCTTTTTAGTTGAAAGTGGAGAGGGGCTGCGCGAACACAGGCCCCCACTATCACAAATTATGACGTAGGTTCGACAACTTGGCCCGACCTTAGGCTAGCACCCTCCAATGTGCAATGGAAACCACCAACCAGTCCAACCTAAACCATCACTATAACAAAATCGGGTTTATGGGAGACTACCAATTTCTAAGCGTCCTAATAGACCTCTTTATAAGACTTGGTTTATAGGACCAATAAAATAAAACGTCATATCTAAAGGTGTTGTAATAAGTTTATATGATGTTTTTTGATGTCGTAATAAGTTTTTTAAGACATTTTTAACATAAAGTGTCCCATTAGCAACTTTATAGGACACTATTTGAAAAATTGTCCTATAAAAACAAATGTCCTATAAAAAATTGAGTTTATAGTACACTTTCTCAAAAGTGTCCTATAAAGTTGATTATGAGACACTTTATATTAAAAATGTCCTAAAAAACTTGTTAAGACGCTCAAAAGTGTCACATAAACTTATTACAACACCTTTAGATAGGACGGTTTATATTTTGTACCAGCTTTTAGCTCCGCATTTGCATTCACGTTCAGATGCCAGTTCAATAAAAGGAACAATGGCCATTCTTTTATGATGATGAGGAAAATGGAATTTCTAAGACAGAGTCTCACATAATCTGATATGATATTGAGATTGGTAGTAGTTTATTTATAAAAACTTGTCCTTGCAGAGATGTTGCAACCACCACGCAGTTTGTAGTTTGATCAATTTCTCCTTTTGTTGCTGGTACCATTTAAATACCAATTAATGGGTTTAGCTAGAAATGACGAAACAATCATAAGAGAGAAGATCGAGAAAGCATTCAAAAATCAGAATTAGAGAGAGCCGCGCGAACGCTGGCCCCACTGTCACAAATTATGACGTAGGCTCAACCACTTGGGCCGACCTTAGGCAGTCACCCCTCCTGTGTGCAATGGAGGTCACCAACCTAGACCATGAGCCTTTTTGATCACTCATCGATCCCATCCAGGTAAGTATGTTTAACGTTCTACAACCACCTTCTTAAATAGGTTTAGACATGGCTACATATTTTATTTTATTATCAATGTGGGATGACACCCTAACAATCTAGACAAAAATAACCAACCTATTTCTATGCCACCGCCTACATAACTTGTATGCAACTTGGCTTTGGTGATGTTTGCTCTGCAACCAGACAACCAGTGAGACCCTGTCTTAGAAATTCCATTTTTTTCATCATCATAAAAAGTTAAAGATTTGTAGTATCTGATAATAGGGGTTTTGGAAACTCGAGCATTTAACTTGTTTTTTGACCTCGAGCTTTGTAATTATCGAGTTTGAGTTGCTATTGAACACAAAAAAACCTCGCTTAACTAAACGAGTCTAGTAACACCAATGTGAAGGTCAGCTTTGTAACACCATTTTCACCTTTAACTAAACAATGCATTTTATAATTTAGACAACAAATTGTAGGAGGCATTCATAAAATGAAGACCTCTCCAAAAATAGGCGTATGCCATTGTAAACAACGAGCACACTAGGGATGGTGATTTGCCCCGACCCGGTGGGGAACCCGGTTCACCCGACCTGAACGGGGACGGGGATTCCCCGCTAAAACGGGTCCCGGGGCCGGGGACGGGGATCCCCGGTAGACTCAAACCGGGGACGGGTCCGGGGACGGGGAATGTTACTCAAAGCGGGGACGGGGTCGGGGCCAGGGATCCCCGGTATAATCAAACTAAAGCATACTTTTTACCGGGTTTTGACCGGGGATTGACCGGGGTTTACCGGGTTTTGACCGGGGATTGCTAGAATTTGACCCGGGACGAGATGATAATCCCCATACCCGCCGGGGACCGGGGTCGGGGCCGGGGGACGGTATTACAAACCGGGGCCGGGGCCGGGGATTACAAAACCCGCCCCATCCCCGCCCCGTTGCCATGCCTAGAGCACACGGTATTCTTTAGTAAAAGGCGAAAGAATAGTTCGCTTTGTGCTCACTGCATGGCTGCATGATTTTCTTAAGCAGCCTGTAGGCCTTATTTTATGCATCTATTTTTGGATCCACATTTGCAATCAGGTCAGGATGTGGGAAACCAACTCAAATTGAATAGGGCTAATTTTCCCAAATGGTAACTATTGATAACATAAATTCCACAATGAAAACCATATTTTCCCATTTAGATACTATCAAGGAAATGAGAAACTGAATTGTATTGATTGAATGAAAATGGTAACATGAAACACCTATTTATACTAGACTAGGATAATAGAAATTACCAAAATACATTAAAGGCCCGTTTACCAAACGCTTACCCTGGTAAGAATTTATGAGCAAAATTCAGTACGATCACTTATTTAGCGGATAAGATTTTAGTCCACGAAACGATATCGTATACAATAATTTACCCGGTAAGCGCTAACCTTGGTGAGAGTCGTTGTCCTCACTTACCGAGTAAGACTCTAGGTCCTTATCTTCGTTCTTACCGGGTACGATTATTGGTTCTTCCCATATTTATCAGTAAGGTAATGCAACTTAATAAGCACTTTGATAAACGGCTACTAACACTAGTCTAATACTCTAATAGATGCACACAACATACACACCCTTACCTTTATTATATATGTACCACTTTGCTCCACAGCCTTGAATTTCATTTTGTTTCTTGGGTGGTGGGCTCCCGCTCGTCTTCCTTTCTGGCCACCACACATGGGTGGCGACCACTTCTCCCGCCACCTTCACCCAAATTACCACTTCCACTTCTTCCACTGCCTCAAAATCTTCTACAACCTCATTATCTTAGTCATAAATCGAAGGTTTAGACCAACTCTATTTTCTCTCTTCTTTGCTTTTCTTGGATTCAGCCGCCAACTTTATACTATATACACAAGGTTTTCTGGCAGACTATTTTTGTTTAGCAGCAAGGTCTTGAAAATGGAACAAGAAGAATATACAAAAGAAGAATCTGGTATCATGGGTGCTCTTTTTGTCATTTTATTTCCCTTTAAACTATGTTTTACCAACCATAGGCTAGCACCCTCCAAAGTTGGATAGGGGCAGGACGAACACAGCCCCCAGTATCACAAATTATGACATAGGTTCGACAACTTGGACCAACCTTAGGCTAGCACCCTCCAAAGTGAATAAGAAGCCACCAACCTAAACCATGAGTCTTATTGATCACTCAGTGATCCCGTCCAGGTAAGTATGTTTTAAGATGTACAATCTACATAACTTTTATGGGGCTTGGTTCAGGTGGTGTTTATTAACCAAGCATGTTCGGTATATATCATTAGAAAGATGTTAACTGGTCTTAGAATTCTATATTTGTGATCGTTATCTAAGAGTGGGATATTTCAAATACATAATTGATAATGAGCACTTCAAAAATAGGTGTATGCCACTATGAACAATGAGGACATGGTACTCTCTAGTAAAAGGCGAAAGAATAGTTTGCTTTGTGCTCATTGCATGGATGCGTGATATTAAAAGGATGCTAAGGGCCTTCTTTTTGCACCAGTTTTTAGCTCCGCATTTGCATTCACGTTCAAATGACAATTCAATAAAAGGAACGGCAGCTATTTTTTTATCGAAGAGTTCACAAATGGATGTAAATGCATGCGACTTTTGTTCGAATCAGAAAAAAGATTATAAATTATTCAACAATTAAAAAAGGCGAGGTAAAAGCTTAATTACGGTGTCACTTACCTAACTGGCCACAGGGTGAGATTACAAAAACCAAGAATCTTACGCGGTAAGTGAGAGTGGCGAGTCAATTTTATTATAGATAAGAAGTTGTAGATATCCGTATATTATAGATGCAACAAATTGGCACCTAACAATAACATAATCTGATTCGATTAGTTTAATTATAGAAACTTGTCCTTGTGCAGATGTTGCAATCACCTCGGTGTATGTAGTTTGATTGGTGGTTTAGCCACGATCACCAGAGACAATACTGAGAAGGTGGCATTTGGTAGGCAATCATAGACAGTTTTACGTAACAATCAAAAGAGATAAAAGTTCGAGAAAATGTTCAAAACTCGGAACTGGAAAGGGCCGCACGAACGCTGTCCCCTACTGTCACAAATTATGACGTAGGCTCGACCACTTGGGCCGACCTTAGGCAGGCACCCCTTCTGCGTGCAATGGAGGTCACCAACCTAGATTATGAGCCTTTTTTATCACTCATTGATCCCGTCCAAGTAAGTATGTATAACGTTCTACAACCACCTTCTTAAATAGGTTTAGACATGGCTACATGTTTCATTTTATTTTCAATGTGGGATGACACCCTAACAATCTAACCGTAGATAACCAACCTGCTTCTCGGCCACAACCTACATCACTTGTATGTAGCTTGGCTTTCGTGGTGTTTGCTCTGCAACCAGTGAGACCCTCTCTTAAAAATTCCATCTTTCTCATCATCATAAAAAGTTCAAGATTTGCAGTGTCTGATAATAGGGGTTTGAACTCGAGTTTCGTATTTATTGAGTTTTGAGTCGCTATTAAACATAAAATAAACCTTGTTTAACTAAACAAGTCTTGTAACATCAATGTTAGGGTCAGCTTTGTAACACCAAAACGATGCATTTTATAATTTAGACTACAAATTGTATGAGGCATTCATAAAATGAAGGCCTCTCCAAAAATAGGCATATCCCATTGTAAGCAACAAGCACACGATATTCTTTAGTAAAAGGCGAAAGAATAGTTCGCTTTGTGCTCATTGCATGGCTACATGATTTTTTTAAGCAACCTGTGGACCTTATTTTATGCATATATTTTGGATACACATTTGCAATCAAGTCACGATGTGGGAAACCAACTCAAACTGAATAGGCCTAATTTTCCCAAATGGTAACTATTGATGACATAAATTCCACAATGAAAACCATATTTTCCCATTTAGATACTATCAAGGAAATGAGAAACTGATGAATTGATTGAATGAAAATGGTCACATGAAACACACCTATTTATACTCTAATAGATTCACACAACATAAACACCCTCACCTTTATTATATATATTTATTACAATAGATTCGAGTGGGTAAGTAATAAATAAAACAAGATATAGAAGTTTATAGCAGATGTTATATACTTACATTAAAAGTTTTTCAAATTAAAACAAAAAAGATCTCTTGATAAAGTAACATACCAAATTTATTTAAATATAATCGCTAGTGTTTGACGAAATATTTTGTTAGGAGACATGCAAGTAAGTTAAGATTAAACATGATTCATTAATCGATAACTAATAAAATGCAATGAATGTATTTAAGGTGTTTTAGATGTATTTTTTATTAAATGATTAGTTTAAAAAACATGAAATTTGTGGAGTTCTAAGTTACATTGGCACGCGTTACGTAAAGTTAAATGCTAAACGTAAAAAAGTTGTCCTGGTGTGGTACAAACAACTAATATCCAAGGTGAGTATCTCCAACTGACTAATATAAAGATCAGTAAAATGGCTTTTTGCCATATTCAGTGTTGAACTGTTCATCTCCGACAAAAGTGTGAGAGGAGGGTTTTGGAGGAGTTCTTTTATGATTTAGTGCATATAGACCCATAGCTTTGTATTTTAGAGTTTTAGAGACCGTTTATTGAACACTTACCTTGCTAAGCACTTACCGATTGAACATAATAAGGACCGAGAATTTTATCCGGTAAAAAGGGAAGGCAAGGATCGAGAGCTTTTACTCGGTAAGCGAGGGTGATGACTTTAATCTAGTAAACACTTACCGGTTATTAACGCTTATCATCAACCGATTTTGATGGCAATGAATGTTATCCAGAGTGGTGACTATTGCCGATAAGTACTCACTTGGTAAACAGCCTCTTAGTGTGAGGAGGAAAGCCGGAAGGTCCGAGAAGATGGATAGACTAGAGATAATAGTTGAAGTGTTATGTACATAAAATTAAAGAAGGCTCTCGTACTGAAAACTTAGGGTGGAAAAGGGTATCCATATTAAGGGTTTTAGATATTTGAAAACAGAGAAAATTTCTTCAAAGAATCTAGCAAGATTCAGAAGAATTAAGTTAATATGATCTTGAGTTCAATGTGGCCCACAATTGAAGGGGTGATTTCCTTTTAACAAAGCCGCTTCCTCCTTGATAGTCTCGTAGACATACTATCTTAATGTTGATTTATTCATTCTTCGGCAAAAGTAAGCTAATTTATTATTTGGATATACATGTTTGGATGCATAAGCTAGCTTATTAAAATGCTACTCTAAGTAGCGTTTTGGTAACTTATTGTCATTTTTTTTCAATTATAACTCTCATTGATATTAGTTATTATTTATTACTATTAACTATAAAAAATGTTAATAAAATTTAAATATTACTAATATTAAAAAATATTAATT
>NW_020201292.1:6710-24821 GCF_001531365.2 Cynara cardunculus var. scolymus | reverse complement strand
AATATATTATTTTTTTAATTTTTTTATCATTTTGTTTGTATTAGTTGATATATTATATTATTAGAGATTTGTTTCAATTATATTTTAAAATGTTATAATCGATTAACTTTTCAAAATACGTTTTTGGTCATTCTACATTCTTATCAGCTAGTTTTATCAAATATGATATGTTCATTAGTTAATTTATTAGTTATCAGCTAAATTATCGACAATTAGCTAGTTTATCTGTCACCGGCTAGCTTATCTTATCTGTCAGTTTGCCAAACATAGCCTAAGTAGCTCATTCAATGCTTGTTTTCTCAAGTGCTCTAAAACCTAGCACTAATTTACCTTATTAATAAGAGGTTTACCATATTCTAATGTTTTAACAGAAAAATTAACCACATTACACCCCTTCTTCCCAATGGGAAAATTTCATATTCCAGCAGCAAGCTAGTTTGACCTTATCTCAATTTCTAATTTTTAACCCCAGTAACTTTGTTTTTAACAGTTTCACAATCTGACCACACAACTCATCTTGAAGAACTTGTGGTGATTATGATGGAGATTGAGGACGATTGTTGAAGAAAAATATGAACATGAAATCTTGAAGGCCGATTTAGTGATTGATTGAAGAACTTGTGCCGAGTCCGATTTATGATGGAGATTGAGGACGGTGATGACATACCAGAGCAAATGAAAAGTTTGGAGTTAAATTATTGGAATATTGGAGATGAGTGACGTGTCTCTAGAAAGAATAAGGAAGCAAGAATTTGAAATACTCAATTGTTTACAAGTGTTCATAATGTGTTCATATATACACTAACTGCATATCTCAACATTGGCTTGCTCCTGAATGTGTTTATAATTAAGGAACTATTGTTCACAGACTGTTCATATTGTGTTCATATGTACACTAATTGCATATCTCAACATTGGTTTGCTCCTGAATGTGTTCATAATGAAGGAACTATTATTCACAAACTGTTCATATTGTGTTCATACCTGTTTTTTTTATTTATTTACTTTCGTGTAACAACTATTCTTATTATATTCATATTGTGTTCATAAATGTTATACAGTCCAAGTTCATATATATGTCAATTTTTGTCCGTATTTGACACAATGGTTCATATATGTATGTATATATGTGTGTGTGTGTGTTCATATGGTTCTTACATTAACAAATATAAATTAATAAAAATAATAAGATTTTTTGATTTTATAACTCCCAATTAATGATATGGGAGTTACATAAAAAAGAAAATTACCTAAATACCCTTTTCCCCTTTGTTCACATGTGTTCTTTGAAATTGTAAATTTAAAATTTTAATTTTTTCTCATGATTAATCACAACCCTTTATTGTAATAATCAATGACCAAGATTGGTTAACAAAGTTAACACAAAAATCTTGGTTAGTATTTGAACCAAGCTCTATATATATATAGATAGATATAGATATAGATATAGATACATGGATAGATTTTTCTAACATTGTTGGAAACAAGATCTTCAATAGGTTCTTCATAATTAACTTTATCTGGTGAGTCTTTAAATTGAAAGGTTAATATATATAAGAGGTTACCAATGTTGTTTACCTCAAGTTCTCAAGACGCCCTAGGGTCGAATTCTCCCTTGACTCTCAACTTTGGTGCATGATTTCAAAAGGCTATAGTGCTCTCAACAATGGCGATTAATATCATGATAAAGAAGTGAGGAAATTGCAGGATAGGTTGCTCGTCGAACAAAAAAAATTAAAGAAACGGAGAACAAGAAAGTGGAAGATTATTAAATAGGGTCGTACTTGGTGCTTCAATTATAAAATTAGCCACCGGGGATACAAAGATGGACAGGACTAGCCGATAAGAGAGTTTAATCGTTAAATACATATTAGAGAGAAGGGATTGAAGATTTGCAATCGTAATGGGAATCGGCAAATTGGCAAAATAAATATATAATATGGCTCCAAAAAAGTTCAGGGGCACAAAATTATTGCCCTTGTTTGGAGTCTCACATTCGTACACCCTCCTACACGACCTTGCTTCCAACAGATGCTTGGAACTTATAGCCGTCAAGCTTTCCTTTAATCTTATACACCTAAATAGATGCAAAATGCAACTCTTTTGTCAAATGTGCAAGATAATACCATGTTATGACAATACATATATTCTTAAAGTTGGCACTCCTATTGGTGAGTTTTTTTTAACTCCAGATAGAATAATTAATACTTTGATGTATGAAAGTTTGGATTTAAATGATGCAACTAAACAAAATAAATTGATTTAATTGATCAAAAATTCTTTTATATTCATCCAAAAATGAAATCTTATTCAAAGTTTTAACTAAAAAGAAAAAGTTACCCTTTTGATATGACAACCAAAACTCGAAATTAGGAAAGAGACAGCGCGAACGCTGGCACCCATTATCACAATTAATACAATTTAGTGATGTGGGACCGGACAATAATACAATTTAGTGATGTGGGGTCGAACAATAATACAATTTAACTCGAGATTAAGATCATGCCGTGGTAATTTGTTTATAGAAAAATGTTTTTGAGGAGACGTTGCAACCACTTGAGGTGTATGTGGTGTGATCGATTTCAACTTTCAGTGTTAGTACGAATTAGATGCCAATAAGATCTGATGTGCTTATTCAATTGTAGTAAGACATGCCAGGAATGTCAAATAGAGGTCATTTTGCATGAAGAATAAAGAAGAATAGAAACTTGAAAAATGTTCAAAACTCGAAATTAGGAAAGAGGCAGCACGAACGCTAGCCCCTACTATCACAAATTACAACGTAGGCTCGATCACTTGGGCCGACCTTAGGCAAGCATCTCTCTTGTGTGCAATGGAGGTCACCAACCTAGACCATGAGCCTTTTTGATCACTCATTGATCCCGTCCAAGTAAATATGTTTAATGTTCTACACCCACCTTCTTAAATAGGTTTAGACATGGCTACATGTTTCTTTTTATTATCAATGTGGGATGATACCCTAACGGACTAAACAAAAATAACCAACCTGCTTCTCATGCCAATACTTTATTGGAATTGGTTTTGCTGTTGTTTACTTGTTTTTTATCGTGTGAGACCACGTCTTAGAGCTTCATTTTGTTTTTAAGTATATATAATATTTATAAATGATTAAAAACTTTCATATTAGTCATCATAGTAATGATTGTAGCATTTAACGAGCTACTCAAACTCGAGCTTTAGCATTTCCAAAACTTGACTTAATCTCGAAAATAGAAAGAATTTAACTTGGCAAGTTGAGCTTTTTAACACCATTGTTGAATTTGACAATCGGAAGTTTGAATAATTTTTCTCCAATGAGCCAAGTATTTTATATATTTTTGTAAATCGTTATAGCTTACAAAGTTTGAATAAAATTATAATTAACAACTCATAATTTTTAAGCTCTGGAGCTGCATATGTGTAATTTGAACTACAAATTGTTGGAGGCATTCAAATAAATGAAGACCTCTACAAGAATAGGCGTATACCAATTTGAGCAACAAACACACGGTATTCTTTAGTAAAAGACGAAAGAATAGCACACAGTATTCTTTGTCTACAACTCTACATGCGTCCATGCCTCTTGGAACCTGAAATTTTCACAACCAAGAGTTCACCTATCTAGCATTCTAGAGATGGCCAAAAATCGGTACCGGGTTACACCAGGCCCAAGTTATTCGAGTGTAACCGAGCCGGCTGACTTGGTCCTGGGTTTGACTTTGTTTAACCTCTGTAACTTCGGGATTCACTTATCTAATCCCATCTTCTATTTTACTTTTACAACAAATATTTTATGTTCGAGCTGTTGTCCATCGTCAAAGTTACAAATAAATTGAAGACCCAATGCTCTCAGCCAAGCTACAATCGACTAGTTTATCAGAAGTAATTTAACTTAGTAATAATTTATTTATAAAAAAACTGTCCTTGAGACACGTGGTATGCTCGATTTCACATGCTCTGTTGTTGGGTTTACCAAAAATGACGATTGTTCTCACCAAAGAAATGTCAAGAACGTCAATTAGAGACTATTTTACATAGTAATCGAATGAAATAGAACTTGAAAAAGCTTTCAGAACTCAAAATTAGGAGGAGACCGTGCAAAAGTTGGCCCCACTGTCACAATTTATGACATAGGCTCAATCACTTGGGCCAACCTTAGGCAGGCACCCCTCCTAGGTGCAATGGAGGTCACCAACCTAGACCATGAGCCTTTTTGATCACTCATTGATCCCATCCAGGTAAGTATGTTAAAAGTGGTACAATAATCTTCTTAAATAGATTTAGACATGGCTACATGTTTCATTTTATTATCAATGAGGGATGGCACCCTAATGATTTACTCATCAATAAGCAACTTGTTTATATTCCACAGCCTACATAACTTGTATACAGCTTGGCTTTGGTGGTGTTTACTCATTATGCATCTTACAACTTTTATTTTGTTTTGAATTATATAATATAGTTATATATGACAAATAAACTTTCCATATTAATCCTCATTATTCAAGATTTGAAGTGCCAGATGATTAGGACTAGGACTGGTGATCGTTTGACGAGCTACTCAAGCTCTACTTGATTTCGAACATAAAATGAAATGCATTTAACATTTTCCCCTATTCCCTTGGATAAAATCCCAAGAGATTCAGCCACATCCAATGTAGAGCATACGATGGCTCGTGCTACAATATTATTCATCCGTTTTAGTATAAAAATTCTAGGGTCGTGAAAAGTGTCACTCGTGTTAATTTGTTGCGTGTCATCTGTATATTTTGAAACTACGATGATAACACAAGTTTTCCTTGGTAGAGTTGGTTTGCAAGACTTTTCTTCCACCCCAGATTCGTGTTCGAATCATGTTAGCGTCGTTTTCTTAGTTTTTAACTTTTAATTCCAGATGTATTATGTTTTTGAAAATTAAAATTGCAATAAAATAATTCAACACAGGACCTCACAGGAAAAACAATGAACTAACCAACAGAACGCTGATTTTGTAAAAAAATATCCTTATATTTGTTTTTTATAGTCAAAATGGTGCCACCGTATGACAAATTTTATGGTCCATCCTGGAAGGTATTGAGATTTCTGTGATTGTATTCAGTACATAAAATCAATTTACAAAGGGGCTATATATAGCCAAGATGTATACATGGATAGGAGACTAATTAAGAGCTAAATTAGGTAATCATTTACAGCTACATTTTACAAGGCAATGATTAATATAACAATTATGTAAATAATAAATTAAATCAATGATTTAATTTATTCTTGATACGTAATATGCCCCCGTAAGATGGAGGATCCATAGGAGACTCCAATCTTGGAATGTAAACGAAGAAATGGTTTGCGACTGAGCGGTTTGGTGAGTGCATCTGCAAGTTGATCAGTAGAGTTTATGTGAAGAACTTTCAAGGAACCATCAACAACTTTTTCACGTACAAAGTGGTAGTCCAAGGCCACATGTTTCATGCGAGAATGATAAACTGGATTTGCACATAGATAAGTAGCTCATGTGTTATCACAAAAAAAGTGTAGGTGGGATGGACTGTTGGACACCAAGATCAGTGAGCAAGTTTTGAACCCAAGTAACCTCTGCTGCTGCATTTGTTAAAGCCTTGTATTCTGCTTCAGTGGAGGATTGAGAAACAGATTTTTGACGAGCCAATTTCCATGAAATTATGTTAGATCTGAGATTTAAGTATGTAAGCAGTGGTAGAACGACCGCCATTCGAAACACCGCCCCAATCAGAATCAGAGAAGGCTTTGAGCTCAAGAGATGAGCCCTTTTTAAGATAGAGTCCATGGTGAATGGTACCCTTTAGATAGCGTAACACCCGTTTTAACGYCTGCCAATGAATCTCCGAGGGAGAGTGCATAAATTGGGCTAACAGGTTAACCGCAAAGGATACATCAGGCCTTGTGAAGGCTAAGTATTGCAAGCATCCCACCAACTTCCGATAGGGTGTTGGATCAACACTTGGTGGCCCGTCCATGGAGTTGAGAACTATAGAAGACTGTAGGGGAGTAGCCACCTCTTTAGCACCATCCATATGAAACCGAGTTAGGAGATCTTGGATATGATGGTGTTGAGATAGGAATAAACCGTTGGTGGTAGGAATAACTTTAATGCCAAGAAAATGATGTAGAGGACCCAAGTCTTTGATGGAAAAACGACTGGCTAAGGTGCTAATGAATTGACCAAGAAAGGCATTGTTGTTGCCTGTGAGTATTATATCATCAACATAGACCATAAAAAACACAAGGTACTGTCATGATTATAGATAAAAAGGGATGCATTAGCTAGTGATTTTCGAAAGCCACAAGTAAGAAGGAAGGATGTTAAGTCCATGTACCATGCCCGTGGTGCTTGTTTAAGGCCATGGATGGATTTCCGGAGTCTGCAAACATGTGTAGGAAATTGAGGGTGAGTGAATCCCGGTGGTTGGGTCATGAAGACTTCTTCATGGAGGGTTCCATGAAGGAATGCATTGTTCACATCAAGTTGGCGTAAGGGCCAGTTGTGTGAAATAGCGAGAGAGAGAATAACTCGAATGGTCACGGGTTTGGCGACTGGACTGAAGGTATCAAATTAGTCTTTCCCATGCTGTTGTAGGAAACCTTTTGCGACCAAGCGGGCCTTGTACTTGGAAATTGTACCATTTGGATTTCGTTTAACCCGAAAAACCCATTTACAACCAATCGGATTGTGGGTGTCACGCGGTACTAATTCACGGGTTCCATTTTGCATGAAGGCATTGAATTCTTGATCCATTACATGGCGCCACTTCAGGTTTTTAAGGGATTGATTATGTATATGAGGTTCAATGGTGGGAGGAATTGTGTGAATAGTTGTGGTGTTGATGAATGAGTCATTGAAGTATTTGGAGTTTCCCTTTTTGGTGTGTGCAGGTTGTGGGTTTGGAGAGGAATTAGAGGTGGCAGGAGAGGAAGAGCGAGAACCGGTATGTGGTGTGTCGTTTAAATCAATAGAAGATGGTGTAGGAGAGGCACTTGAGAGGGAGGGTGGTTGTTGAGATGGAGAGTCAGGAGGTGGAGAAGTTTCTAATGAATTCGAAGAAAGAGGAGAGAGAGGTTGTGGTGTAGGTGATATCGGCCTTGTTTTATGCCTAGAGTAGGTTAGGCGAAAAGCAGAAGAAGGTTTTGGTTGTGTTGAAGCTGCGTTGGACGAAGAAGAAAGGCGGATGGGAGGAGTGGCAGTAGTAGTGTCGGTTGTGTTTTCTGTTGAAGTTGAAGTTGATGAGGGAATAGAATACTGGTAAGAAGACGAGATACATGGCATGAGAAAGTCGTCAGGTGTGGGAAAGGGCTTAGGGAAGTCAATTTTGGAAGGAAATTGACTCTCAACAAACTGAACATGGCGAGAGTGGTACAAGCGACGGTTGACGGGATTATAACACTTATAGGATGATTTGGAAGTAGAATACCCAAGGAAAAGACATGGAGTAGATCGTGGCTGGAGTTTGGAAGTGGTGTAGGGTCATAGCCATGGATAGCACAAGCAACCAAAAGGTTTAAGTTTGGTGTAGTTAGGGGGGTTGACTAAAGAGATGTTGGTAAGGAGTTTGATTGTTGAGAATGGGTGTAGGAAGCCTATTGATTAAATAAATTGCCATTTGAAAGGCATGAGTCCAAAAGGTTAAGGGAACTTTGGCATGGTGTAGGAGAGTTAGACCTGTTTTAACTATGTGTCGATGGCGCCTTTCAGCAATACCATTTTGCTCAGCTGTATGAGGTGGAGTGGTGTAATGGGAAATACCATGTTGTTTGAGGAAAGGTAGAAGACCAATGTATTCTCCACCATTATCAGTGAAGATAGATACAAGTGGTGTTTGGAAAAACTTTTCAACYRGAAGTTTGAACTGAGGAAACAGAGTGGCAACATCATATTTCTTTTTCATTGGGTAGAGCCACACATATTTTGAAAAGTAGTCCACAAAGATTACATAATAATTGAAATGWTCAATGGAACTTTGGACAKGACCCCAYACATCAGAATATATCAATTGTAATGGTTTAGTAGCAACAAATGAGTTAGAGCCAAAAGGCAATTTATGACTCTTATTAATTGAACAAGATGGGCAATGCAAATCAGAAAGCTTGGAACTAAGGCCTAATTTTGAGAGAAGCGACTTGAAAACTTTTGTGGATGGATGACCCAAGGCATGATGCCATTGAAGTGGTGAAATTCTGGTGGTAACGTTTAGTTGAGAAATGGATGGTAGCCTAGAAGGTAGCTTGGCATAGTACACATCTTCATAGTTCTCCTTCCGCATGAGACACGCCCCCGTGCAAAGATCCTTCACAAAAAAATAAGATGGAAAAAATTCAACAGAAACCCGGTTAGTCTTGCATAATTTAGCCACAAAAATAAGGTTCCTTCGCAAGTGTGGAACACATAACACATTAGGTAAGTGTAGAGTCTTGAGTGATGTGTTAATATGTTTAGAGCCAACATGTGAAAATTTTAAACTGTTACCGTTCCCAAGTATAATTTCATTTGGTCCGCCATAGTCTGAGACATTTTGAAGTGTGGAACGATCACCAGTGACGTGGTTGGAGGCACCACTGTCAAATAGCCAGGTTGGTGAAATAGAAGGTGAGCCAATTGTGGTTATATTAGCCACTGGAGCATTCGACTAAGAGGTATTGACAGTGACATTGTTGTCTTGTAAAAAACGAGATAGCTTGCGACAGTCACGAGTCATATGACCTAGAATGTTACAGAACTGGCAATAGGGATTGGACCTGTTTTGACGATTTTCCTCTAGAAGTTGAAGACGACCATTGAGTGTGATTGATTGAAGTACGTTGCTGATTAGAGAAACGGTTGTTGGTGCCACGTTGCTGGTTGAAATTATCCGATCGTCCAGGTTGTTGATTGGATTGTCTTGCAGTATAATTAGTCGTGGTTAGCACAAGTTCAGGGGCTGCAGTTTGTTCCTTAAGAGCTCACTCAAAATCAGTCAATTTGTCAAATAACTCTGAGTAAGACAGTGGTGATTCACGTACTTTGATCGCAGCAACGATAGTACTATATTCATCACCAAGTTGTGATAAGATATGAACCAGTAAATCTTTTTCTGTAACAGGGCTTTGTGCAAGCGCTAAATCATCAGCAATGGCTCGCATATCCTGAAGATATTCGGCTATTGAACGAGAACCTTTGGGATTTTTGACAAGTTTGGACTTGAGAGAGATGACACGAGATCTAGACCCACTGGCGAAACTGGCATTGAGTCTTTCCCAGCTCTCTTGTGAAGTAGTAGCTGATGAAATTCGAGGTTGAATGTAGTCTGAGCAGCAGCCGAGAATAGCACTGAATATTATCTGATCTTGGCGGTACCAAGGCAGATACTCTGGATTCAGTTTGGGACCGTCTTTGTCATCCAGAAATTGTGGAGGCTGTTTATTGCCAAAGATGAAGCCCTATTAGGATTGATTCAACTTGACGACGCCAGATGGGAAAATTGTTGGCGGTGAGTCTGATTGGGAAATGACTTGAAGCAGTAATCTAGATTGTGGTTTTTGATGCCATTGGAAGCGTAGGGGTAAGAAAGAATAAGAAGGAGGATCAGCTCTGATACCATGAAAGGTATTGAGATTTCTGTGATTGTATTTCAGTACATAAAATCAATTTACAAAGATTCTATATATAGCCAAGATGTATACATGGATAGGAGACTAATTAGGAGCTAAATTAGGTAATCATTTACAGCTACATTTTACAAGGCAATGATTAATATAACAGTTATGTAAATAATAAATTAAATCAATGATTTAATTTATTCTTGATACGTAATACATCCCTGGATTTTTCTCGGTGATCTCCTCCGCTCTATCTGTGGTTTTTTTCCAGATTTGTGTTTCCACATAAATATTGGTGTTATCTTGAATACATTTCCGGCTTCCAAATCATCGTATGTATGTGTTGTGAGGACTTTGTTTTATATATCAAGATCACTCTTATGCGTTCAAGCTACAGATTGGATGCAGACACTAACTTATCTCATATTTTACTTGTTTAAACTCTCTAATGTTGGTGTTTAATTAACTAATTCATTTTCCATTTTACAACAAATATTTTGATGTTTGAGTTATTGTCCATCATCATAACTACAAATAAATTGATGGTATTAGTAGTTGAGGATATCAGCCTTAATTGAAGACCCAATACTCTCAACCAAGCTACAATCGAGCAGTCTCTCGGACAACAACAGTTAACATCAGGGATCTGTTCTCTCTTCCATACACTTGGAAACGGCCCTTTAGCAATACACTTGCAAATTATCTACACATAAAAAAGTCTTCATGGTTTCAACTTATACATGGTTACCTCGACCAAACCATGTTAACTGACTACACCTTTTACTCTTTTTGTCTCCAATTTCTATGCAATAACTTATCGCTCTCATACAACAAACAAACTTCTCATTAGCATGATGAACCACCAATAAATCCACCTAATAAGATCCATCTGGTTGACAAAATTCATAACAAATGAGGTTAGGAGATAGTGATCAATCTTTGGATGTAATTGCATGTAAACCCAAAGCCCCAACATACTGCAACATAACAACATTAATTAGACCTTTATAATCAGATTTTCAGTCATGGTGGTTCTAACATCCAACCTGCAAATCCACCACAAACAGGTTCATAAAATAAAAAAATAAGACCGGTTCTCCGAGAATGAAGAAAAAGATTTATTCTCAGTGGTTCATGTTTTCTATTGTTTTTTATCTTGAAGCAAACAAAAACAAGAATCCAATGGTCGAACCAATAAACAGACCATAGAGATGATGGATATCGTTAAACAATATCATCAGACATTTCTCTTGCATCTGAAAGCTTATCATGGAGGTCAGAAGATATCAAAGACGGTATCTCAGCTCGGTGTTTATGGAAGAACAAACTCAAATATGGTCAAGCCTCAAGCAAAACATACAAGGGGATAGAAATTCACAGTGGTGAACGAAAAGCCAATGCAGCATCAATAAGCATTAGAAACACCAAGTACCCTTTGCAGGCGGCCGGATGTACCAGAAAGGTTCTACAAGAATGTAAACAGCCCTTCAGTTAATGTATACTTGTTCTAAAACTCAAATCAAAAGGTTGATGCAGAATCAATAAACAGTCGAAATTTACATAAACATTATCATCATATTATTAGACGATGAACAAAGAAACTGTTACAGGGGATTCCAATATATTAGACAAATACAATAAACAACACACATATAAAGGAAATGAAACAGTGCGACGGTTAGGAGGAAACGACACATCAATTGGAAGAGCAGTTACTTTACCCAACTGTCAACAACGGTTACAAACGGCGTTTAGCTTATTTCCAACACTTCCCCATAAGCTAAACAACAGAAACACCCAACTTCCTTTTAAACCTTGTAAAATTCCCATGTTGAAGCGACTTGGTAAGGATATCAGCAACTTGGTCCTGAGATCTGCAGAAAACTACATCAACCTTTTTAAGATGAATCAGCTCTCGAATAAAATGAAACTTTATTCTTATATGTTCACTCTTTCCGTGGTAGACTGGGTTCCTAGTCAAACAGATCGCAGATTTATTGTCACAAAAGATCTGTCTACAGCAAACTTGAGGAATACCCAATTCTTCTAAAATCCCACGCAACCATAAAGCTTGGCAACCAGTTGAGGATAAGGCCATGTATTCTGCTTCCGTTGAAGAGAGTGCAACTACCTTTTGTTTCTTGGACTGCCATGAAATTGCACCTGTCCCTAAACTGAAAATATAACCAGTGGTACTACGACTATCGACTATGTTCCCCCCATAGTCACTGTCACTGAAACCAATCAGTCTAAAACCATTAGAAAAACTATATGATATACCATGGTCTAAAGTCCCCTTCACATACCTTAAAATACGCCTTGCATCATCCCAATGTTTCCTTCTTGGGCTTTCCATAAATTTGCTTACTATACTAACTGGAAACATAATGTCAGGCCTAGTTGCAGTGAGATACATAAGAGATCCTATCAAACTACGATAGAGAGTAGAATCAACTTCTCTACTTTCTTCACACTTTGAAAGTTTTAAGCCAAATTCCATTGGAGTGTCGGCAGTAATACAATCTGCCATGTTAAACCTTTGCAACAGATCCCTTGCATACTTCTTCTGTGAGATAGTGATATGGTGAGTCCCTTGTGTGGCTTCTATACCGAGAAAGTAATGCAATGGACCAAGATCGGTCATTTCAAAGTGTTGTTTCATGGACTTCTTAAACTCATCAACTAGACTAGTTGAATTTCCTGTGAAAATCAGATCATCTACATAGACGCACACTAGGAGAATTAAGCCCTCGTTTTTCTTGATGAACAAAGTATGTTCATAATTGCATTTTTTAAACCCATGTTCCAGAAAATGCTTCTCAATTCTCCCATACCAGGCCCTAGGGGCCTGTTTCAAGCCATAAAGGGCTTTCTTGAGGTGACATACTTTGTGTTCCTCACCTTTTCTTTTATAGCCTCTTGGTTGATCTATGTACACATTTTCTTCCAAGTGACCATTCAAAAAAGCTGACTTGACATCCATTTGATGTACAAGCCAGTTAAATTGTGCAGCAATAGCTAATATCAATCGAATTGTTTCAAGTCTAATGACTGGAGCAAATACCTCTTGATAGTTAATCCTGAATTGTTGTTTGTAGCCTTTTACCACCAGCCTTGCCTTATGCTTATCCACCTCTCCCTTCTCATTAAGCTTAGTTTTGTAGATCCATCTCACACCTATGGATTTCTGTCCTTTAGGTAATTCCACTAATTCCCATGTGTTGTTCTTTATGATTGAGTGCATTTCAGAGTCCATCGCATCCCTCCATTTCTTCTCTTGTCATGATTCTTCATAATCCAATGAGTCTGCATCTGCAAATAAAGCAAAGTCAGCAAGATTTATTGTAGTGATAGGCTGTGTTCAGTTGTAGATGTCACTCAGACTTCTAGTCCTTCTATTAGCATAATTTGAAGATGATGAACTTTCAAGACTATTATTAAAAGAATTGTGAGGGATTTCATCAACATTTGAAGAGGATCTGCTTAAAGAAGAATTCACATTAGACGTAGAAGGACTATCTTGGGATAAGTTCTCATCATGATTATTCTGATCATTTTGTTGATCATGATCATTTTGTTGAACCTGATTGCAATCAACTAAGATACAACTTCCACTGGAGTCACTGGACAGCCCTTCCCAAGTCTTCTCTTCATCAAACAAAACATCTCTACTTGTAATCACTTTCTTGGTCTGTGGATTATAAAGCTTGTAAGCTTTCGTGTTGGAGCTGTATCCCACGAAAATTGCCCTTTCAGACTTCTCATCCAACTTACCCCTTTTTTGCTTTGGTATGTGAGCATAAGCTACACAACCAAAGGTTTTTAGATGATTAACACTAGGCTTGAAACCATTCCATACTTCCTGTGGTGACTTATTTGACAAACTTTTAGTAAAAGACCTGTTTAGCAAATAAGCTGCACAAGCCACAGCCTCTGCCCAAAAAACATCAGGAAGTTTTTTTGATTTAATCATGCATCTGGCCATCTCTACTAAAGTCCTGTTTTTCCTTTCTACCACCCCATTCTGTTGGGGTGTGTAGCTTGTGGTCAATTGATGGTGTATGCCATTTTTCCTTAAAAACTCCTGAAATTCATATCCTATATATTCTCCCCCTCTATCAGTTCTTAGGGTCTTGATCTTGCATTCACTTTGATTCTCAACGATGGCCTTGAAGATTACAAAGTGGTTGAATACCTCAGATTTTTCTTTGAGAAAATAAATCCAGATTCTCCTACTGTAATCATCAATAAAAGTTAGGAAGTATCTACTCCCGCCAAATGAAGGTGTCCTCATTGGTCCACAGATGTCTGAATGGATAAGCTCTATTTGTTTAGATGCTCTCCAATTAGAATCATGTGGAAATGCTGCTCTTGCACGTTTACCCAAGGCACATCCTTCACAAATATGATTGATAGTGGTGACTGCAGCTAGGCCTTTAACCAAGTCAATCTTGTGCATGTGAGCCAAAGTGTTTAAACTCATATGACCAAATCTGTTATGCCAAAGTACTGAAGTGTCCTTAGTGCTTATGGCTAGGGAGAAAAATTCTTCATTTGTAAATTAAATGGGGAACATCTAGTTATATGTCATAGTAACTTTTCCTATCATAGTACCCTTAGAGTCAAGAACTTCACAACTTTCTTCCTTAAAAATGATCTTATAGCCTTTTAGAACTAATTGTCCCACACTTAATAAATTGTGTTTTAAGTCCAGGAACATAAAACACATTTGATATTTTCTTTTCTTTATCTCTAATCTTGAAAGAAACTTCACCACTTCCACAGACATTTAACTTTTTATCGTCACCTGTCCTTACATCCTTTTTTCAGAGTCATGTAGATTTACAAAAAGTTTTTGTTCCCAGTCATATGGTTACTACAACCACTATCAAGATACCAAATATCATTCGAGACATTTTCTTGGATACTTAACATCATAAACATGGAATCTTCTTCATGCCCATCTTCCTTATGTAAAAAACTAGATGTTTTGCTTTCTTCAACAATTCTTTTCCTACAAAATTTAATCGTATGTCCTAACTTATCACTGTAAAAACATTTAATTTTCTTAAAAGGCTTACCTCTGCCTTTTCCTTTGTAAGATGTTGAAATTTCTTCTCTGTTTGAGTCCATGTTCTTCAGTTTATCATTCAAATCATTCTCCCATGGTGTGTGAGTCTGGAATGCATGCTCCAAAGTGGTCGTGTCAAATTGCCTCATTCTGAGTTCATGAGACTGCAAAGTTCCCAACAGAGTTTCAAGTGAGAGGCTTGATAAATCTTTGGATTCCTCTATTGCTACCACCACATATTCAATTTTCCTTGTAAGACTCCTTACTATTTTTTCTACCACTCTCCTATCACTTATGCTTTCTCCGTTTACTCATCTGGTTGAGTAGTATAATAACTCTTGTATAAAATTCCTCTACAGATTCTGTTTCTTTCATTTTGAGACTGTCAAACTCACATCTCAAAGTCTGCAATCTAATAGTTTTAACTTTCTCTTCCCCTCTATATGATTTGAAAAGCATCTCCCATGCTTCTTTTGCTATTTCAGATGCCGAGATCCTCCCGAAGATGTTCTCATCTACTGCTTGATAGATAAGAAACAATGCCTTTTTGTCTTTTTTTCTGGATTCATTGAGAGCAGCAGTCTGTTGTGCAGACAATATAGTCGGATTTTCTGGTTCATCGACTCCACTTTCTATTATTGTCCATAAATCTTGAGACTCGAAATTACTTTCATCTGTATACTGCAGTGAAAATAATTTCTTCCATTAAGCCTCGGCAATTATGG
This sequence comes from Cynara cardunculus var. scolymus, assembly GCF_001531365.2. Taxonomy (NCBI): domain Eukaryota; kingdom Viridiplantae; phylum Streptophyta; class Magnoliopsida; order Asterales; family Asteraceae; genus Cynara; species Cynara cardunculus. The sequence continues at coordinate 9,422 of NW_020201292.1, read as the reverse complement.
TTGCTGAATGATTTGAGAACTTGAAGCCATTGGATCTTTGGATCTAATACCATTTGATGCAGAATCAATAAACAGTCGAAATCTACATAAACATTATCATCATATTATTAGACAATGAACAAAGAAACTGTTACAGGTGATTCCAATAAACAACACACATATAAAGGAAATGAAACAGTGCGACGGTTAGAGGAAACGACACATCAATTGGAAGAGCAGTTACTTTTGGCGGGAACCCAACTGTCAACAACGGTTACAAACGGTGTTTAGCTTATTTCCAACAAAGGTTGCAGAAGCCCTTCAGTTAATGCACACAAGATGCATATTCATTTTCATCAAACCTGTTAATCTTTCTCATTAATCAATCTTCAAGAATCAGAGATGAAAGAAACCTGTGAATCTGTATCAGTCATCAATCTTGAATAATAAAACCATGTGTCAGCAATTACCAAAAAAAGTCAAAACCTTCAAGTAAGAGAAAGGTTCTTGACAAAAACACATATCAAAAGGAACATTCATCTGCTTGACGATCAAAATCACAAATAGAACACGGAACCCCACAGTCGTTCCGATTTTGAAGAGAAAGCAAGAGATGAAACTTCAAAACATAAATCCTCATAGATAAAATGTTTCTTCTTGCTTTATCAAGATATTCCTTAAAAATTCATGAAATGTTGAGACAATTTTGTTGAATATCAAGAAGAAACATATTTTCTTGGGAAATTCAAGAGAGATGCAGTGTTATTATTCATTATTAAAGAGGGAATAGATGATTTTAAGGTGTAAAGTTAAAAAAAGATTAATCAAACAGTTTGTAAAAGCGAGATGAAGGAACACCTGCGCCGCCCTTCTCCTACTTGCCACTGTCTCGTTCTTCGCCATGAACACCTATGACGCAGCCTCCTCCTCCCCCATCGATGATTCCAACATCTAAAACTGTCAATCAAAGAGACATACAACAAATAAAAATTTGGGGGTGAAAAAGCAGGGAGCATATTTGATCATTTCATCAACAAAAAAGCAAAGTACTTCAAAAACGGAAGCAAAAAGCATAAAACCTTACCTGTCAAGATGGAGGATGCCTTCAAAAACAGGGATAAAACCTTACTGGATGGAGAATGTGGCCTGATCAATCATCTTTTTTTGTTGTTGGTACATACTTACCTTCAAGTAACAGAATGGGTTCTGATATGCTAGTTTACTATTTTGTTGTATATTTCACTACCAAACAGCACCTCTTTCCGGCAGACAAAACCGCCGGAAATTGGTTTTTCCGGCAGATTTGTGCGTCGGAAAAGAAGGCATCGGTGATTCGTTTTCCGTCGAGTTTTCTGATGGATACATTATTTTTTCGGCAGATTTCGGCCGCTGGAAACTTTCGCCGGCTTAATTAAGAAAATTTGATTTTACTTGATAAAAAAATTAAGAAAATTTTTAAAATGGAATTTTAGTTTACCGGTGTATATTTCCGCTGGAAATCTGCCGGATTTTTTTCTCGCCAAAAAAATATTTTAATTAAATAAGATTTTCAAAAAACTTTTTTAGAATTTTACCGGCAGATATATTCGCCGAAAATCCACCGGTTTTATTATTTATTTTTTTAATATTTATTTAAATATTTATTTAGTTTTAAATATTATTAAAAAAATTCAATATTACCGGTGGATATATCAGCCGAATTAAAGAATTTATTATAAAAAATTTATTTTTTGTTTATTGTTTCAATAAATATTTAAAACTTGTAAATCTGTAAAAATATGGATAAAACTAAAAAATTAAAATGAAACCAAATATCATACATTAAACTAAACATTTGTTACAAAACATATACAATTTAAAGTATCACACAATGTTACAAACAAACTAAATTGTTCCAAATAAACAAACGATATTGAATTAGATGGCGGTGGTAATTGTGATTGAGTTCGTTAAACATAGCAGCCATATCATTCATTTGTTTCAGAAGTTGTTCCTCCACCGTCCGTCGACGCTGATTTTCTTCTTGTAAATCAAGAACTTGGGCCTCTGAGTTTACATTTTTCTATAAAATAAATAAAAACGTTATAATATTTAATATGAATTATAAACTAAGTCGATAAACATCATCAAAAGAAAAAAAATACACAAACCCGCTTTTCCCAAGACGATGAACCAGCTTCCGTGTAGTTCCCGGTCAAGACACAATTGGGATCTTGGTTGTACCCAAACCCAAATAGACGACCTTTTTTGTTTCCCCCAACCGCTTGCTCCCACAACTCTTTATCAACTAAGGGATAGGTAGAGGGATCATCGTCGTATCTTTGGTTGAGACCTTGAATATTCATCCTATATATGGTTTAAAAAAAATTGCAAGTCAATTTTGACAGCATGACGGCTGTAAATGGGACGTTTCCAGGCAAAATAATAGTGATAGATACGAAAATTGCATCCAAAACAATTCTAACGTTTGTCCAACAATTGGCAACCCAAACTAAAACATGATATATACGTAAGTTCTAACGTAAATAATCTTAATGTTTGTCCAACAAATGGCAACCCAAACTAAATAATTATATATACACGTAATTTCTAACTAAAGCAATTATAATGTTTGTCCAACAAATGGCAACCCAAACTTAATAATGATTTATACGTAATTTCTAACTTAAACGATCCTAATGTTTGTCCAACAAATGGCAACTCAAACTAAATAATGATTTATACGTAATTTCT